>NC_056730.1:85530257-85572757 GCF_019279795.1 Protopterus annectens | reverse complement strand
TTTGAAAACTGTCCTGCATTATGCTTCCTAGTCAGTCAGATTTGATAAGCATCATTTGGTAATGACAGAAATGTTGCCCAATGAGTGGCTCACAGGACTGCTGCATGATGCAGCAAGGAGCCTTTCTTTTTGGCTCAGGCTGTCTCAGGTGACTTTAAGTACTTAAAGTGTGGTGTGTTTGCGTGTGTGTGTGTTGTGTGTGTATATATGCACACGTACATGTGAGTTTGTGTGTATGTGTGTGAGTATATGTATATGTGAGTATGCACTGCTTGTGCATACATGGACAAACTACCAAAGGACTCGTGGGGAATGTTTCATTTTGATGTCAGTGTAGTGCTTGTGCATACATGGACAAACTACTGAAGGAGTCATTTGGGGAAATGCCTTTATTTTGATGTGAATTACTTGTGCATACATGAACAAACTATTAAACGGGTCATTGGGGGAAATATTTGATGGTTACATGCGTGTATCTGTGTGTGTGTGTGTGTGTGTGTGTGTGTGTGTGTGTGTGTGTGTGTGTGCGCGTGTGTGCGTGTGTGTGTGTGTGTGTGTGTGTGTGTGTGTGTGAAATATCTGATGGTTACATGTGCGTGTGTGTGTGTTAAAATAAATTACTTTGTCCAAGCACTGCTATTTTTATTACATTCTGGTTGACTTTAATTGGATGCAGGGGTTGTCTGTGGATAAAAGTGACTGACAATGTTGTCATTCATTTCATATAAGCATTAGTTATTCTGACTTGCAGAAATAGTGTGCATATTTATTTTTTCACTTTCTGTAACAGTCAAGCAACAGCACTGCACTCAGTAAGTTGTTGTCTGTGGTGGTCCCTGAAGGATGAGTGATCACTGGCAGAGTGTTATACTGAATAGTGTTGCCACTGAGTTTTTGCCTGCTCATTCTTTCTAGCTGCAGTCCTTTTCTCTTTAAGAATTTTATCCACGTGCTTTAGTTTCTTCTCCCAGACACTCAGCAGTATATACTTCTAGCCATTTGTTTTTGTTTTTACTTTTCATCCCAATCTAACACCAGAATGGTACACAGAAGATAACTGTCTCTTTTTGAGGGGAGGTAGGAAGGCAGGCACTATTCCCAGAAAAAAATAATATATTTCCTTATTCATTATTTTTTGTTCAGGCCATCATTATTTAGTTAAAGATGCACTTAGGTGCATCTACAACTTTATAACTTCTGGGGTCCTACCAGACTCCCATCTTAATTCTGTTACTTGCTCCAGACTTAAATCAGTGAAGTCTTGGCTAGTATGTTAAAAGTATAGGATGGGTAAAAGTTAGACATAGTATGAAAAAGCAATAAAGAAGAAATCTGTCTGAATGATGTGGGGCCAGGATAAGAGGAAAATAAAGGAGGACACTGGGGGAGTGCAGGAGAGACTAGTGGGTAACAGGGGACTCAATGAGTGTTGATTGCAGCCAGACATCTAAGGTGTATATAGTAAAGTGTCTATAAAGAGTGGATATGTATTGAAGTAGTCAGTGGATGTAAGTGAATAGCCACATCTGTTTGATCATAGGTAGCGGTTACTGACCTGCTATAATACAGCCTCACCCCACAGTATTTGGCTCCACCCATTCAGTTGCTTCCTGCAGCCACCCCCTTTGAAGTCACAAGCCACCCCTGATTAGGTCTCAGTTAACTGACAGATACCAGCTATCTGCAGAAAGACAGAACAAAATGTAGAACAAAAGCAACTTGCTCTATCCCTTATAACTGACTGGATCAGTCTATGTGCTGAAGAAGTAGCTTTCAGAGGCCATAGTGAATCTGAAGACTTGCTGAGTACTGGAATGTTTCACAAACTGGTAGATTTCACCTGCAGGATAGATCAGAAGTAGGCAGAACACAAAAAACGGCAACTGTTTTTATGGGAATATCAAAAACTGTTCTGAATGAAATCTGGGATTACATGTTGAGAATATACAGAGAAAAATATTTCCCATACCTGACTAAGCAGGTTTCCATCAACCAAGTTATGTGATATTAAAGAATTAGTGTACACTAAATGGAGACAAAAATATTGGTGCAGTCCATAGCTATAGAAATGCATGAACATAATCATAGGTCAGTAGGTTTGAAAATATTCTTGAACTAGAGGTCAAGAGTGTCTCAAATGAGATTGAATGTGTCAATTACCATCATAACCTCCGCCCATGTAGAGATGCATATATCAACATATGTGATATTGTGGAGTCAAAGCGCAAAATAATGCACGTATATAAATATTGATGCACTTGACAACAGCAGAAATGTACAAACATAGCGATAGGTTCATGGATTTATTGATCTTCAAGTAGCTTATGTGAAGTAAGTCCATTTGTGCATTACTGGATATAAAAACGTTTACTGAAGTGCATATGTGAACAAACTGTAGCCACACATTGTTTAACCAAGAGCAATACTTTTACCTCTTTTTTCCATTGCTTAGATTTAGTAACAAGTCAAATGACCTGGTTTTAGCTCCATGAATTGTGTGTTCCTGAAACAATTCCTCAAAAGGAAGCTAATCTAAACATATCTTGAAGAGCAGACATGGAGTTCTGCTTAGGAGTCTATGTGACATTGAGTACGATGAGAGATTTGTTAAAATATTTGTGTTGCTTAAACTTTGCAGCATCATAATTTTTCCTTCAGCAGAAATATACAAACTTTTGCTTGTTTATCTTCATCCAGAAGAGACATCAAATGTGCAAAACAGCATGATTCCCTAGAGCATCTTCGTGACAGATACGTTTAAGATGGAGGTGGGATTACATCAAGGATCAGCTCTGAGCCCTTTTTTATTTGCAGTGGTGATGGACAGGTTGACAGATGAGATTAGACAGGAGGCCCTGTGGACTATGATGTTTGCAGATGACATTGTGATATGAAGTGAGAGTAGGGACCATGTTGAGGAGACCCTGGAGAGGTGGAGATATGTTTTAGAGAGGAGAGGAATGAAGGTCAGCAGGGATAAAACAGAATATATGTGTGTAAATGAGAGGGAGGGTAGAGGAATGGTGAGGATGCAGGGAGTAGAGTTGGTAAAGGTGGATGAATTTAAGTACTTGGGATCAACAGTTCAGAATAATGGTGAGTGTGGAAGAGAGGTGAAGAAGAGCGTACAGGCAGGGTGGAATGGGTGGAGAAGAGTGTCAGGAGTGATTTGTGACAGATGGGTACCAATAAGAGTGAAAGGGAAGGTCTACAAGAGGGTAGTGAGACCAGCTATGTTATATGGGTTGGAGACGGTAGCATTGACAAAAAGGCAGGAGTCAGAGCTGGATGTGGCAGAGTTAAAGATGTTAAGATTTGCACTGGGTGTGACTAGGATGGACAGGATTAGGAATCAGTATATTAGAGGGTCAGCTCAGGTTGGACAGTTTGGAGACAAAGCAAGAGAGGCAAGATTTTGTTGGTTTGGACATGTGCTGAGGAGGGATGCTGGGTATATTGGGAAAAGGATGCTAAGGATGGAGCTGCCAGGTAAGAGGAAAAGAGGAAGGCCTAAGATAAGGTTTATGGATGTGGTGAGAGAGGACATGCAGGCGGCTGGTGTGAAAGAGCATGATGCAGAGGACAGGAAGAAATGGAAACAGATGATCTGCTGTGGCGACCCCTAATGCGAACAGCCAAAAGAAGATGATGATGATGATGATGATCAGCAAAGTTTTTTTCCATATTCCATTCCTACAAAATGCCTTTTATGACACTGGAATGTCATAGTGCCTACTTATATGAACTGGAGTCACTCAGCAGTAAACCCAATACCATCTTCCTGGGCAACTTCAACTACCCGAATATAGATTGGGAAACATATACCACAACTACTGTGCAAGTCCAGAGATTCTTGGCTTGGACTTTGTTAACACAACTGCTCTGAACCAACTAGTCATAGTGAAAACAACATCCTTGAACCTGTCCTCCCAAATATGGGTAAATTATACTCCACCTCTTGTGTAACATCCTAATTTGTCAGGTCCAATAACAAAACTGTTCTTTTTGTAAAAAAAACTTAAACCTGAGGCTTTGACTGTCTCTGGAACTTATAGAAATTTCTAACAAAAGGAAGAAAAGTGTGGCAAAAATAAGAAGAGCAACACCCAGCATGCTAGAAAACCCCATCATTAAATAAAATAAGTAGCTAAGGAGTCTAACTGAATCTAACAAGGTCAAATTTGAGGCAAAAATAGCTACTCAGTCTAAGGACAACTACAAGGCCTTCTTCAGCTATATCTGTAATTTGAAAAGTGCTATGTAGCAGTGCACTGAACTGATTGCGAATTACACCACTTATACTGAAGCTGAAGATATAGAAAACCTGATGGCTGATAAATTCAGATTCAGCTTCACCCTTCCATCTCTGAATATCTCACAAGAAATATCAGAAACCAGTATGTCCCAAGCTATTACACATGACCAAGTCTTGGAAGCTCAGTCAAAAATCCAAAAATACTGCATTTATGGGTTCTGACAATATCCCCTGGAGGTATCCTGAATAGCATGAAGCATGAGTTATTCATGCCCCTAACAATACTGTTCAACCTCAAACTCCAAATAGGCTTTGTACCAAGCAAAATGGGGTACAGCAACAGTCACACCCTTGCACAAGGGAGTGCCCTCCAGTGACCCAGGTAACTACAGACTCATAAGTCTGACCAGCCTCATATGTAAAGCCATGGAAAGACTTATCATGGAATTAATAAATAAGGACATAGGAAGCCTCCAAAAAGTGGCCTCATCAAAGTTTGGTTTTGTCAAAGGCAGGTCATGCTTATTTAATCTAGTGGATGTTTCTAAAGAGTCACCAAAACAGTAGATGAAGACAAGATGGTATACACTGCCTACCTAGACCTGGACACATCTTTTGACTCAGTGTCCCACTCAGGTATTGTAGAAAAGCTTACTAAATTAGGAACAAACCCCTATGTCACTCATTGGATTGCCAGCTGGCTTACAGATAGGACACAGGAAATCAAGACAGGGGAAGCTACCTCCACAAAAATACCAGTTACTCATGGAGTCCCACAGGGGGTCATTGCTGGGACCACTCCTGTTTGATGTCTACTTCTCAAAATTCAAAGCAAATGTCAAGGGTCTTTGATTATCCAAGTTTACAGATAACTGTAAGTTGGGAGCAGTCAGTGAGGCCTCAAAAATTGAAGCATCCTCCAGATGGGCTTGTTCCAAACAAATGATTGATGCCAGAGTCTTGGACAAAATCGAAATGCCAAAAAGTGGATAGCATTATTGTGTCCTTTGGAAAACTTACTGCCCTGGGAAACTACCACACTGTCAATGTCATTGTCAACATCTGGACCTCGCCAAGGCCTTCAACACCATCCCCCACTCTGGAATCCTAGATAAACTTACTGAGCTGGGCATTAATCCCTATGTCACTTGATGGGTTGCCAACTGGCTTACTGACAGAACCCACACTGTAAAAGTAGCCAACTCCAAATCCAGCTCCAGACAAGTGACAAGTGAAGTACCTCAGGGTTCAGTCCCGGGACGGCTCTTGTTTGGCATCTACTTCTCTGAAGTACAGGCCAAAACTAAGGTTCTCTGGCTAACAAAGTCTGCAGATGACTGCAAACTGGGAACCATTATTGAATCCCCAAATTATGTGGATATTCTACAAAAGGGCCTTACAGAGACAGATGCTTGGTGCTAGAGCCATCGGCTTAAGCTCAATGGCAAGAAATGTAGTTATCCCCTTTGGGAAAAACATGCACCCATGAATTACCACATAGGTGGCAGTACACTAAACACTGAAAGTATGATAAGAGAACAAAGGAGGTCATTGTCCCACTGTACTCATCCCTCATTAGACCCATTATAGAATACAATGCCCCATTTGGTATGTACCTCTCAAGACATCTGCAACAACTGGAAAGGCTGCAGAAATACCTCACTAAAAGAATCACAGGCCTAAAGCAGATGCCCTATGCTGACCATCTAAAAAACTCCACCTATACTCTGTCGCATATCGTCTACTCAGAGGTGATCTCTGCTTAACATACAAGGCCATGTCAATCCCAGAGCTGTTGGACATGCTACACTTAAAAAAATCCCAATCCCTCAGAGGCACATACTCCAGGGATTTAAACCTTGTCATCACAATGAACAAAACATGCTGGAGGGATAGGTTCCTGACCCAGAGACTCCCCAGACTCTGGAATAGACTGCCCATACATGTCAAGCAGAGCACCTCTTTGGCCCTCTTCAAAAGGAACCTTGATGATTGGATGAGAGATAGGAAATTCACCCCGGGGATCAAGTCAGTCGCCTTGCTAGACAGAAGTCCAGGGAAGTAAATACTGTGGGAAGAAATAGCCAGGGAATAGTTATGGCTAGGCTTGTATAGGCCCTAGGGCCGATAGCCTAGTACCAACCTATGAACCTATGAACTCCTAAGAAACAATCTAGTAATTATAGATTTGGGAACATACATAGTGAACTAGCATTTGACCAACATGTGTCTAATGTTTTGAGGAAGTCTTTCTATATTGCTTAATGTATAAGCAAAAGGATAGCATCTCAGTCCAGAGTTGTTATTGTCCCACTGTACTCAGCCCTCATCTGGCCCATCATTGAGTAGAATGCCCCCTTAGGTTTGTACCTGTCAAGACATATGCAACAACTAGAGAGTCCACCAAGGTTCCTCACAGAGAGAATACAGGGACTAAACCACATGACCTACATGATCCATTCGACAATAACTCTAGTCTAAGCTACAAAAGTTGGAAATAATCCTTGTTCTTTTTTGTGTCCTTGTTAGTCTTACTAAGCTACACAAGTCTTTTTAATCCTAACTGCTAATCTAAGCTTTCTACCAATAAATTTAAAACTGTCACCTCCAACTAAACTGTATACAATATAGTTTGCCTTGTCCTTTTTGCCCCATATAATAACCACAAACCGCTGGCACCTAGACCTATTTAATCATCTCTAACCCCTCCAATCTCCTGCTAATGCACTGACCGCCCCATCAAAATAAATAAAGATTCCCTCAGAAGCCTCATCTACTAAAACCTATATCTGTGTAAGCCTAAAATAATCAGGAAAGTATCTCACTTGACAGGAACTAGGGCAGTGTGCACTAAAATTTAACTTGCATATGCCGCTGAAAAAAAATAATAAAATAAAATCTACTCTTTGCAAAGTCACAGCCTTTAAAATTAGTCAAATAGTATTACACTACTAAGCTCCAGCTAAGACTTGTATAAAGGATAATTCCTCATCCCAGCTGCCTCCTCATTCCCTCGGCCCCCTCCCACCTCCCTCCCTATCTCACCACTCCCTTATACCTCCTCGGGGTCACTCACCCCTTACACAACCTCCCATTTGCAGCCCTCCCCTCACTACCTACCTCCTTCACCTTCCCTCTTTCCTAATTTACCTTAAAAGTCTCCAACTCCTCCCACTTCCTCTATTACTCTAGGGACAGCCCTCCCCACCACCATAATCCTTCATACCCTAACCAGCCACCAATTACCTTTACCCTTTTATTCCCTATGGACCAACTAGATATGAACATATAATTGTACTAAATTCCTACCTACTATCACACTCACCAAAAATCCAATATATCCCCTTATATTCCTACTCTATACTCCTCTGATAATAAGCTTTACTCCAAATGGTGCATCTTACTAATCCACCCTAATGATCAATCTGAGCCCATCCCAAGCTAGCTAAAGAAACGATGGTTATTCTTAGACCTACTGAAAATTCCAACGATCAATAGTAAGTATGGAAGCTATGCAATATCCAAATCCAACCAAGATCCTGACAGACCAACCTCCAAACAATATCCCACTCCACGACCTCCCCTGCTCACTCACTCTCTCACCTCAGCTCCTGACTTAAAATATCTCTCAACTTACCTTATTCCCTACTTAGCTACCTTAACCTACCATTATGTGCTTTATCCCTGCGCTATCTAAACCCCACCCCCGAAACAGAGATAAACCACTCCAGATAGTATACCCCACAGATAATACGTGATCCATAAAGGGAGGGAGTTGATAAGAAGGAGAGGAGAAATGAATGTCATCAATATCAGGAATTAATCCAAAGTTCCTATCAAATAAATTATTGTTCTAAATTTTACCCTAAACACCCAAACCATTAATAACTTTGTTATTTATAAAATAATTAAAATCTTAACACAGAAAAACATAGACCAAAGAGGAACACAGAAAACCTAGGAACCATCTTCTTAGCTAAAACCTTCAAAAACTGACAAAGAAAACATCGTGGTCCGGGACTTCAAACATTGACTGGTCTCAATTCCCACTATTAACCCCTTCCTATTAACTTAAACATGGTTTCTCCCAAAACATCTTCAACAAATGCTCAAAAAATCAACAACCAAAAAAAGAAATCTCAAACTAAGGAAACCAATAAGATTCCCACACAATTATAGCTCAGGAACCCTTCCCACTGACCTTAGCTAGCACTCAATCAATCACCTATATTATCAAACATAGAAGCTCATCAACTAACCCCCTCATATAGATTAGTAAGAAATAAGAAAAAATTTGTACTACAATAATTCCTCTTAGAAACAAGTCCTGTACTGGGTCCATATCCAAACCCCTACCCCTACAGGAGAGTAAAATTAACGATATAGCACCTATAGCACAGAGAAACTACTAAAAAAATCAAACAACTCCGAACTGCAGGCCTGGAACTGGAACAGGGTCTCAAACTCAAAAATAGATCGCATTAAATTCCAGCTCTTCAGAAACTAACTAAAACAGCCATTATTCAAGACAAAAAAACAGTATTACATCCTCTCCCACAACAGGACAAACAGAATAACCCAAAAAAGTTCTGTGGATTGAATAACCTCTCCTACATCCTGGTAAATCTACCACCCCCACCCTTAGAAATTTATAGGGAAAGATCCTGTAGAAATTGCCAACACTTATCCACCTCAAAGCTCTACTGCTCTAGTCAGGCTCTTATCTACTATTAACTGGTCATTTGTACTTTGCTTATAAGGCATCCTCTGATGCAGTACTAATGGACATACTGCACATATCCATTTCAGAGACTTTACCTCATCTGCAGCATAGACAGAATAGTTTGGAGGGACAGGTACGTATCACAGACGATACCACTACTCTGGAATAGACTATCCATCCATTTAAAAAAAAGCTCACCCCTGTCCCTTTTAAAAGTCAGCTTAGATCAATGGATGGGAATAAGGTCATTTATCACAGGACTGCCCACTGTGCTACTGATGGGCAGAAGCAGTGCCTAAATTGTCCTATCCTGAAGCAAATTTACAAGTGGGAAAGATTAGAATAAAAATCATGCTAAGGGTATTTTGAATGTCTCATGTGATAACACAGATAGGCTTGCAGTTAGCCTAGTATTCACCTATGAACTTATTAACTTACATAACATAAATAAAATTGGAAAAATTACTGCCAAGTACAGCAGCATAATACTTTTTCTAGACTGCCCTTTGGTATTAGATGAGCTATTCCAAATGCCTTCCAAAGAATATTGGAGACATTTTCTCAAAGCTGAGATTGTCCCTATAACTAAGTCCCTTATGACAGTGATCATTTGACTGCATAATCAAGGTTCGCACTATTCATCCCAAAGCACAGACTACCTTTCTTTATTTTGAACAAGAGCCTATTTTCAGAGGGTTGCAAGTGTACAGCCTCCTACATCCCTGGTGTGTCTGCACTGGAGGTAAAGTATATCCTGTCTTGAAATTATCTACATATGCTGCTACCCATAAATAATTGCTAGCTTTTAACTCTAAAAAGAAGATACCAAATAACAAATGACCCTTCTGCCAGACCCGTGGCTCTCCACTGTCCATGTGTTCTTTGTCCAAGAGTATACCCCCACACTAACTCTACATATTAAATTAAGTAACTAATCCTTGATACAATTTATTGTCATAATCATCATCATCTTCAACTCCCTTTTCCATTTTCAACATGGGATCAGCATGTTGTGTCAACTGTTGCAGCCTCCCTAGATTTAATTCCAATCTCCTTTCTTTGACAGTTATGCCTCACTCTCACAGGTCTTCTCTCACACAATTGAGCTATCTGTTTGCTATCTTGCCTTCTGCCTATTTCTCCTAAATCTTCACTAAATTGTCTTCTGCTTTTCTACATATGTGCCCAAACCACTGTAATCTATTCTGTTTCACATTTTCTGCAATTAGTTTTACTTTTACTCTAATGTCACAATTTGTTCATCGGCCCCACAGTGTGCATCCTACCACCCTTCTCAGGCATATCATCTCCATCACTTCTAGCTTTCGCACCTGCTTTGCATATGCTGCCAAGGTTTCTGTACCATACAGAAGTACTTGTCACACCACTATTTTGAATACCTCACTTCTCAGTTTGTTTGGCATTCTTATGTCACACACTAGCCCTGACACTGTGCCAGTTGGCTGCAGCCTCTCTGATTCTAGCTTTGACCTCTTCATTCAGACTTCCCTTCTCCTCAACCACCCCTCCCAGATGCTTTTAAACTGTTAACCTGTTCTGCTATTTTCTCTGATATAGAAATAAAAACAGCCTCCAACAGAAAACTGCAGGAACTCCACACAGAAATAAAAATGTTTATTGTTTGAGTGCTTTGACCTGAACTGGTCGTCTTCTGAACTATTTGTTACACATCTGAAAATAAATTATATACACTTCACCACTATTGCTTGACTAATGAAACAATTAAATGAAAATTGGAAATCATGATGCATATTAACTTTTAAAATACCATAACATTATCACAAAGCATTAAAAGCCAATACAAATATTTTCCTTGCATTTGTTTAACCTAATGTTTTTTTCCCAATACCACTCAATAATGTATAGCACTATATAATTCTGGTGAAATATGTGCTTTGAAAATGATTTGCCACTTTAACTCTTTGTACTGTAACCCCCCTTTTTTGTCACCATTATAACTACTGGGGATAAAATCAACGACCATGGACTAAAAACGTTTAAAATCTATACACTGCACAGAATGTTTGGCTATGGCATTGTCTACATTTTTTGCTTTAACTGCATAATAATGCTCATACATATCTTTTTTAATTCTCTGACAGTTTTACCTCTATAGAATGAATCACAAGTAGAGCACATAGCCAAGTAAATCACATAGTTAAATGCACAAGTAAAAAAACCTGGATCACCATGTACCCTATCTATTCTACTATTATAAAATATAGACTCCCTGACATATACTTGCACATAGAGCAATTGAAACACTTATAAGTACCCTTTCTATTATCACAATCCACTACCTTCTCTCTTTTGGAAATGTTCTTGATGTTACTCCCCTTTTTGTTAACGAAGGAAGGTTTAACTCCTACTATCGTACTGATTTCTTTCTAACACCTAGTATATGCCAATTATTTTGAATAACTGATTTTATAGCATTACAGTCCAAAGAAAAGACCAGAGAGATTGATACTGACCAATCCCTACTGGTGCTGAACTTCACTATTTCTTTGTCATTAGTATTATCTACTTCTTCCTTCACTTGATTAAATACGTACTCTTGATACCCCTATATAAAAACCTCTTATGTAATCCTACTGAAAAACTATCTCAAAGTTCCTCATCAGTAGTTAAATGAATTAACTAAAACTAGACTCAAACAACATTTGGCACTTAACTGGCTATGTCAATGCATCAAGCCTGGCTAACTCTCTCTAGAATGTGTAAAAATTTATGCTCGGGATTAACTCTAACCTGTGGAACTTGTTCAACATGCTTACTTATGTAATCTCTGTAAATAGTCTGTTTGTAATATGTAATGCTGGTATTATGTAATGCTGTATCTGCTTATCCTTGGAGCTTTTCTCCCCGGGCCTCTGCTGAAAATGGACATGCATCCAGTTGGACTATCCCGGTCAACAAATGTAAAATAAAAAAAAATAAATTAACCTAACAAATTGTCCTTTTACGTTAAATTTCAAATATGTAGGATGCATACTAGTGTAATGCAAAACTGCATTACTAGAAACATTCTTGTAATTAATACTGGTGCACAATTTGTTATTTCCTTCTTTCTTATATATATCCACATCTAAAAAACTGATTCTGAGTTCATTGTAATGGCTCACAAATTTAAAAAAATGTGCACTTATTTAATTTATCTAAAAAAACCCTAAATCCACATACCCCTCTCTAAATTAAAACACATCATCAATAAATCTAAAATAACATAAAATATGATGATAACCTTCCAAATGAGGTAGCAAATATCTTTTTCCAGTATGCCATTACCAAATTGGCATAATTAGGCACCATTCTGGTCCCCTTTGCCACCCCACTGGATTGATGAAAATAACTCCCCTCCAATAAAAAATAGCTATTAGTTAGCACTACTTTGATACATTCTATTAAAATTTTAATTTCACCTAATAATTTACAGCCTAGACAGTACTGCATGTGTTTTTGGACATTTTCCCTTCTATCTCAATTTTCTATGTCTTCTGATTTTCCTTATTTGCTGCCATGACAACCATCTTGTATGTATTCAGTTTCATTCCATGTGGCTTCAGTTTTGCATTCCATCCCCCTGTTATTTGCTGAATTTCCTGTTCAAGTCTCATTACAATGTTATATTGTCTGCATAGAACAGCTTTGTTGATCTGTCCCCTTCAATCTGTTTTCTATTGTAGTTCATCACCAGTATGAACAGCAATGGGCTCAGAGATGAACTCTGATAAACACCCACTGTAACTGGTAACTCCTCTGTGATTCAAAATTTTGTTTGTACTTCTGTCATAGTGTCCCTCTATATAGCCTGTACTAATTTTGCCAGTGTTTCTGGGACTTTGGACCATTGCATGACTGCCCAAACCAGCTTTCTCAGGACATTGTCTTATGCTTTTTCCAAGTCAGGGAATGTCTGATTGTACTATTTCCTCATTTCTAGCTTCATCTCTAGCTTCTTGTCTGCTATCTGTTTCAATGCAAACATTGGGTTAGTTGTGCTGTATCTTGGCCTGAATTTTAACTGCTCATCTACCATCTTACTATCCACTGCTTTAAGTATTCATTTAGCAATCATCCTTTCTAGCACCTTCATGCAGCATGCCAGGTGCTTGATAACTCTGTACTAGCCACAGCTGTGAGTGCCCCCTTTGATTTTGTACACTGGCATTAGAATGATCATTCTAAAGGCATCTATGCTATGCTTTTCTATCTCTACTTGTATTGAGTACCCTCAGGAGCTATTTCATCCATAAATCATCCAACAACCTGATCGTATCTATCTTGTGACCTCATCTGTGCCTTCTGATGTCCCTTACGTCATTCTCCTTAGTGCTGTTTTTACGTCTTCTATGGTGGGTTCTTCTGCTTCATTCATTGTATGCTGTGTCTGAGGCAGTACAGCTTCTGTGGGATTTTTTTCATTCAGAATGTAATGGAAGTACTTCATCCATCTGCCTTTGATATCATGGGGACTGGTGAGGTAGTTGTTGCTGGCATTACTTATGAATGGTGTCTGATGACTGTCTTCTTTATGTTTCTGTCTTTGTCTTGCAACCTGATAGAGTTTATTTGTGCCATATGTTGAGTTACTTTCTAGAAGCTGGTAGAATGCCTCGGATGCCTTATTCTTAGTTATTGTGATTGCTTTCTTAGCCTCTTTGTTAGCCAGCATGTATTCTTTTTCTGCCTATCCATCTTTCTGTCCTCCCACTTTTTCCTGCACTTCTCCTTTCTTTCATTTTATAACTTCCTGGATTTCTCCATTCCACCACCAGCTTTCCGTATGTATCTTATTTTTATACCTGGCTTCACCATATAGCTGTTCTATAGTCTTCACATATGTATTTCTGAGACACTGCCCTTTTTCTTTACCTCCATCCATTTCCTTTTCTTCTTCCTGAGATGTTAGAGAGCATGGAGTATTTCCTTGAAATGTTGTACTTTCACTCCTGTCAACTTCCAGGTCTTCAGCCGGGTCACTATTGCCCTCATAGCCTTCTCTAAGTACAGTTTCCAACTAATTGTGTCCACCAGTGGTTCATGTTGTGGGTTAACTGTTTCAATGGGGATGACTTTGTAATCTCTGATTTAACCTTATGGTGTTTGCTTACTAGGAGAATGTCTACCCATGTGTATTGGTCACTCTTGTATGTGATTTTTGTGGCTCTCTCTCCTGCAGAACCATGTGCTGGCCACAATCAAGTCATTTGTCAGGCAGGTATCTATAATGGCATCTTCTTTATTCCTGTTGCCCCTCCCATGGGGACCCAAACAATCCTCATATCCTGTTCTGTCTGTCCTGATATGGGTATTTGGGTTATCAATACCAACTCATGTCCTGCTTTATCTAGTAGGTCCTGCAACTGCTGTGTGAACGTACTGTTTGCCTCATCATCATAATTCTGTTATGGGGTATAGGCTAAGATTATTACTAGTGTCCTGTCTTTATAGTGATGTCAGATTTCAGGTCTGTCCTCTCTGAGCAGTAGGATCATAGGATCGTAGCAAATTACTAGGTTAATGGCCCTAGAGCCCTTTTAAGCCTATCATTCATGCCACAGTTTTACCAGTTATCAATACCCATGGCCAAGTAAGACTTTGGTATATGCCTGTGACCTAGGGCATCTACAAGCTATCTCTTTCCATAAGGGACACAGATGACAAGCTAGGGGTGAATTTGCGATTTCTCATCCATTGATCCAAATTGAATTTGAATAGGCTTAGGAAAGAACTCTGCTTCACAGGAATGGGGAGTCTGTTCCAGAGAAGGGGTAATCTCTGAGATACATATCTGTCCCACCAACATGTTTTCTTTATGTCACAGCTGAGCTTTAGATCCTTTGATTGGGTAATTCTTGTGCTGTTTGTTTTGCAAATGTGTAGCAGCTGCATCAGGGCTGGTCTGGAGAATGCCTTGTAGATTAGGCATAGTTTGCACCTCAGTAGTTTGTAGCAGATGGAGTACAGGGACAGGGCTTTGAGGCAGTCCTCAAAGAACATGCTATTTACACCCTGTAATCTTTTAGTGAGGAACCTCTGTGGCTGCACCAGCTGTTGTAGATACCTGGTCATGTACTTGCCAAAGGGTGCATTGTGTTTGATTATTGGAAACAGTTGACTTTGGGTTAAAACAAGGAACATGCAGAAAAGAACAATATACAGTTCAAATGAACACTCTGAATATTACAGTGCACACTAACTGAAAGGGGTGATATGAAAGAGAGGCTTACAGAAGCTTAAGTGTATAATGGGAGTGACTTATCAGTCAGAGCTATCAGTGCCCAGTAAAATTAGCACCGGGAGGGGCTTCCAAAGTCTAATTTACTGCAGGGGTGGGCAACTAAAAACCACCAAGTTTAAAAGCACAAGAGCTGGGTGAGTGGAGGGGGAAAAAAACAAAAATCCAAAAATCATTGCCGTCAAAGCAGTGTTAAACTCAGATCTCTTGTAGCTGGAGAGGAATGTAGGTGAATACCTTAAATAAGAAAATTGTTTCTCAACTCCTCCCACTGATTAGCTAGATTTAATTCCTATTCAATCAATGAATGCATAAAGAAGGTTTCCTAACTGACCCTAGGGAACAACTTTTAAGACTATAAGAAAACACCTTTGCAGTAAAACAAAATTTAAAATACAACAAACTGTAATGTAGTAAGACCCAAGCTGGGCAACTGGACAGTGGTCAGACTCTAACTTATTTACCCAGTGCTACTGGGTTTGATGGCAGGCACACACTAGCCAACAGAAGCACATATACTCCACCCACTGTTAATGTGGTCCGTGGCATAGATTGGAGTAGGCTTGGTCCTCTATCTAATTATCACTATCAAAATCCATTTCTGATGACATCAGTCAACATGACCAAATGACCTAGAGACAATTTTTACATGGTTGAATGGTTAGCCTTGACACAGATCATAGTCAGTGATCCCAGTTCTTCTATGCAGAGTATACTGCACTCCATAGCTGATGCCTAAAGGAGTTAGTCTTCACAACTGTTCCCCAATATGCACTGCCTAGAGTCCATGCTGCTGCCCATGAATCCATTCATTTTGTGGGAGGGGTAGGTTTTGAGGAAGAAACACCCAGCATTTTTTATCCACTTTATTGTGTTACAGTTAATAATTAGCTGTTTTTACTTATCCACTCTACAAATACATGTGTATGGTAACAGTTACTTGTTCAAAGAATACTAACTAGTGATGTTCAACTAAGTGCATGGCACCCAAGTGTTCAACTAATTGCACTTGGCCAAAATTTACTTTTATCAAACAAGTCTTCTGTGTTTAGGGATTTCCTCTTTCCACAAACTGCATCAGTTTTAGAAGAAATGAAGTCCAGGGGACCAAAGAATGAAGTTCTTGCATGGGGTAGGGTTCGTTCATATGAAAATGTGTCAGCTTGTTTTCAGTGGACTTTTTTTTCAGCTAATTGGGTATTACCAAACAGCCACTGAATCCTGCACATTTAGAATGCAGCACTTTTCCTTCATAAAACACAATGATCATTAACCTTGAAGCAAGGAATTGCTCATTTCTTTCTATAACAGATACATGGCCACCCCTTACATTTATTAACAAAGAAGGACCAAGTTGCATGTTCATAGGTTTGTAGTTTCATATATAAGTACTATTCTATCAGTCTGTGGACCATTACAAGCCTAGCAAAAAATACCCCATTTAAAAATTACCTCCAGTCTGAAGAAGAGCAAATCAAGATAGACCAGGAGAGAATTTGAGACTGTCCATCCAATTACAATAACCATGTTTACCTTGTAGCAGCAAGGGTGCTACTCTGTTTGAAATCCAGAGGTGAGGGTTGTACTGGGATAAGAACCCACCACAAGGTGTCTTATTTATCTGTTAATGAGGGTTTAGTTCCTTTAATCAGGTATATGAGGTACCATTTGTTTTGTGAAGGAATAGAAGATTAAAGAGGGTTGGATCTTTAATGGCTTGGAAGGCTAGACACAGATCTCCACAGTGGAATATATAAGAGACTGTATACTGAGTGGGCTGCCACACTGTCCTGATAACTTATGTTTTTGAGGCCACTGGTCTTTTTAGTCATGAATCTCTAAGGTCTCAAGTCAATTTACATGCTTAGACAAATACATGCCAAAAGGTGCACTATATTCAGTAATGGGTCTGATAAGATACAAATAAAGGAGAATAAAAGCTTATTTGTCTCTAGAGGAGATGCCTTTTAAAATTAGATAAGCCAGACAGAAGGCTTTCTTAACTGCTGTGGGAACATGATGGCCAAATGATAAGGAATTATCAACAACGTGCCTAGATCCCTTACAACAGTGTGACTGGAGAGGTGTGGTATGTGAAAATGTTTACCAAAATTAACTATGCTACATTTTTTTACATTTAATTTGAGACCATGGTCCTTGCACCAAAGTGTTGTTTCACTATCCATTGCTGAAAAAGATTAAGGCAACGATCAGTACTAATCGCTTTTACCACCCAAAATCTGACTAAAAGCTTGTTTGGATCTGGAGTAATAACCTAAATGGAAATGCTTGCCACCTTTTTTTCTGAAGTACTGATGAATGGTCTCCAGTGAGTTTCCTGACTGGTCGACTGTTTAAGCATTGTTTTTCTTTTTAATGAGTAGTTTAAGGCTGAGATACATGTTGCTGAAAAAGAAGTAAGTAACTATCACTACTTAGCTATTTTAACAACTGGGATCTGACTAAAAGTTGTCTTCAATTTTGGGGACTAATCTTAGAAGAATTGATTGTTGCTGCATTGCCCCTGGTGAGATGCAGAATAGTTAGTACTCTTTCTAGACATTTTTTTTTTGCTAAGGGATGCTTTTCATTTGTATTACTTACTGGCTGGCTTAATTTTTCTAGCTTTATTCTGATCAGCATTACATGGCTGTGATCCATTTATGACCTGGCTGCATGATGACATTTCTCAGAGCCTGAAAAAGAAAAACATAAATACTAATCCCTTTTACCAGCTGGGATCTGACCAGTTGCACCTCTACACATTGTTTTAGAGGCATGCGCTGCACAGTAGTCAGTAGGTACTTTCTTTACTTACCTATTCTGCCCAACTCCAGGTAACTTTTACTTCCCCTTGGTTCTATTGCAGTTAACCTATTGCATTACCAAATTCTGTTTATCAATCAGCCTTATTGTTTGACCATATTTTTGTGCAAATTATCATCTGCTATTTTATCATATCTAAATTATTCTAATCTACGGAATAAGCTTGCATCATTGAACTTAGTACTGTGGTTCTGCCTTTTTATTACATAACATGCTTATCTATGGGGGGGGGTGATTTTATCTTGCTGATCTTTATTGCTGACTATGTTGCTGTTGCATTAAATGGGAGGTTGGCATAATGGTTAAGGTGTTTACCTTACAGACGCAAGGTGTAGGAACTGATTCTCACATGGGGTAATTAGCCTGGCTCAAAATAGCCCACTAGGGCAGTTAGCCTAGACCTAATCTATGAACTTATGAATTGTATTACAGAATTACTGTCTGCATTTTACATAAGTTACAGAATGTGGCTCTGCTGTTTTGCACTTCTGAGCACATAGTGCTCCTTCCAATAGAGTTGGAATGCATGCTTGGCTTTTCACTATTTCTACCTCCTATTGCCCCCCCCCCCATCATACCTCCACACTCACAGTCAGACAAGAGAATAGATAGGGGGGAGTTCTTAGGTGTCCTGGGCAACTTCCCACTGCTCATAGTGAATCAGATCTCCCATGATAATAGGCTATGCCTAGTCGGGCTAATGTGGGCAACAAACATTAAATAAATACAACAAATAAACAATTGCATGTGAACAGCATTATTATATAATGAAACACACTTGCAGATAATTGCAAGAGAGGGGTGGATCAGTGTGTTCTACTTATGCAATAGCAATGATAGGACAAGGATGATGGCCACAGGTGCTGTACTCCTATCCAGACCATGACATCAATAGCAATTCTCTATGAGGCAGACACTATCGGTTTCAAAAATAAAGAATTGTTTGCATGGTACATGGTTAGCAGTCCTATCCTGTACATCAAAAGTGGCTTGTACAATGTGAAACTGGCAACAAATGGACAGTATGGTTGATCCATTCCACAGAACAACACAATTATAGTGGCTTTCTGCACTGTAGTCAGCACATTATAAGTATTATTCTAAACATAACTCGGTCATCTGCATCTAGGATACTGCATGATGTCCTCACAAACATGTTGTAACGCATGGAGGAGTACATAATGATCCTCACCTTGATACATGCAGGGAATTAAATTACTTCATGGGATGGTAGGTTCACCAGCAGTGAAGGTGCAAAACACAACACCTACTTTCCAGAATTTTCTGTACTGTGCACTCAGGAGCTAGTATATATAGACAGTTTTATTCAATCAAAGGCTAGCCTACATTTAACACTGATGGCAGCATCAGGGATGTCTCCTGGAAATCACCTAAGTGCCCCAGGTGCAGACGAATGGCCTGTGCCAGACTTTCTCCCAGGGATCAGTCTTTGTATGATCTCTCAGCTCATCAAGTCTTCTTCTTCTTTCGGCTGCTCCCATTAGGGGTCACCACAGCAGATCAACTGTTTCCATTTCTTCCTGTCCTCTGCAACTTGCTCTGTCACACCAACCACCTGCATGTCCTCTCTCACCACATCCATAAACCTCATCTTAGGCCTTCCTTTTTTCCTGTTACCTGGCAGCTTCATCCTTAGCATCTTTTTCCCAATATACTCTGCATCCCTCCTCAGCACATGTCCAAACCAACGTAATCTTGCCTCTCTGGCTTTGTCTCCAAACCTTCCAACCTGGGTTGACCCTCTAATATACTTATTCCTAATCCTGTCCATCCAGTGCAAATCTTAACATCTTCAACTCTGCCACGTCAAGCTCTGACTCCTGCCTTTTTGTCAGTGCCACTGTCTCCAACCCATATAACATAGCTGGTCTCACTACCCACTTGTAGACCTTCCCTTTCACTCTTACTGGTACTCGTCTGTCACAAATCACTCCTGACACTCTTCTCCACCCACTCTATCCTGCCTGTAGTCTCTTCTTCACCTCTCTTCCACACTCACCATTGCTCTGAACTGTTGATCCCAAGTATTTAAACTCATCCACCTTCACCACCTCTACTCCCTGCATCCTCACCATTCCTATATCCTCCCTATCGTTCACACACATATATATTCTGTCTTAGTCCTGCTGACCGTCATTCCTCTTCTCTCTAGAGCATATCTCCACCTCTCCAGAGTGTCTTCCACCTGCTCCCTACTCTCACTACAGATCACAATGTCATTGACAAACATCATAGTCCACAGGGACTCCTGTCTGATCTCGTCTGTCAATCTGTCCATCACCATTGCAAATAAGAAAGGGCTCAGAGCTGATCCTTGATGTAATCCTACCTCCACCTCACCGCTGTCACATTACCCTTGTACATATCCTGTACCACTTTTACATACTTCTCTGACACTCCCAACTTCCTCATACAATACCACAACTCCTCTCTAGGCACCCTGTCATATGCTTTCTCTAAGTCCACAAAGACACAATGCAGCTCCTTCTGACCTTCTCTGTACTTCTCCATCAACACTCTCAGAGCAAACATCGCATCTGTAGTGCTCTTTCCTGGCATGAAACCATACTGCTGATCACTAATCATCAGCTCCCTTCTTAACTTAGCTTCCACTACTCTTTCCCATAACTTCATGCTGTGACTGATCAGTTTAATCCCTCTGTAGGTACTACAGTTCTGCACATCACCCTTATTCTCAAAGATTGGTACCAAAACACTTTTTCTCCATTCCTCTGGCATCCTCTCACTTTCCAAGATTTCATTAAACAATCTAGTTAAAAACTCCACTGCCATTTCACCTAAACATCTCCATGCTTCCACTGGTATGTTATCTGGACCAACAGTCTTTCTATTCTTCATCCTCTTCATAGCTATCCTTACTTCCTCCTTGCTAATCCACTGCAGTTCATGATTCACTATCCCCACATCATCCAAGCTTCTCTCTCTCTCATTCTCTTCATTCATCAGCCCCTCAAAGTACTCTTTCCATTTGCTCAATACACTCTCCTTGCTTGTGAGTACATTTCCGTCATTATCCTTTATTACCCTTACCTGCTGCACATCTTTACTAGCTCGGTCCCTCTGTCTAGCCAATCGGTACAGGCCCTTTTCTCCCTCCTTAGTGTCCAACCTTTCATACAGCTCTTCATATGTCTTATCCTTAGCCTTCGCCACCTCTCTGCCATGCACCTCATCTCCTTATACTCTTGTCTACTTTCTTCATCTCTCTGACAATCCCACTTCTTCTTCACCAACCTCTTCCTCTGTATACTCTCCTGTACTTCTTCATTCCACCACTAGGTCTCCTTGTCCTCCTTTCTCTTCCCAGATGTCACACCAAGCACCTTTCTAGCCATCTCGCTTACTAGCCCTGCTGTAGTTACCCAGCTATTCGGTAACTCTTCACTGCCACCCAGTGCCTGTCTTAACCCTTCCCTGAACTCCACCTCACAATTACCCTTTTTCAGTTTCCACCATTTGATCCTTGGTGCTGCCCTCACACTCATCCTCCTTTTCTTGATCACCAATGTCATCCTACAAACCACCATCCTATGCTGCCTAACTACACTTTCCCCTGCCACCACTTTGCAGTCTCTAATCTCCTTCAGACTGGCCCTTTTACATAAGATATAATCCACCTGTGTGCATCTTCCTCCACTCTTGTATGCCACCCTATTTTCCTCCCTCTTGTTAAAATACGTATTCACCACAGCCATGTCCATCCTTTTCACAAAATCCACTACCATCTGACCTTCTGCATTCCTTTGCTTAACACCATACCTACCCATCACTTCCTCATCCCCTCTGTTCCCTTCACCAACATGCACATTGAAATCTGTTTTGATGGTTGAAAAATTATGCACTTCCATGACGTCAAAGTCATAATTCTCTCTTGATTAGTGGAGCGGAGCCTAGATGGCCAACTGATAGCAGCAGTTTTTCACAGCTCCATGAAACTAATATAAAAACAGGAAATAACTTATTATATTTTAGCAACAATACTTAGAACTGATAGATGAAAGTATAAACTATATTAGTAACTTTGGTGAACTTAGGAAACATTTTTCCTGTCAAACTATAAAGGAGAATATATCATTTGTGGAGATGAGCACTTCGAAGACTTCTCATTCTGACATTACTTTAAAAAAAGAAATGCAGCTTGTGACATCTGCTCTACAAGAACTCTCACTAAAGATGAATGATTTTAAGGAGAATTTACAAAGCCTCAAGGAAAATTGTCAGAAACAGATTCTCTCAAGGAACTTATACAGCAGCATCAATCCAGAATAACACACTTAGAAGCATCCCTGAATGATCTTGATGGAAGACTGAAGGAAGAAGCAAGTCAGAAAGATTTTCTCATCAAACAATACATTTGGCTTCTCAATAAAATGGATGACCTGGAAAACAGGGAAAGAAGGTCAAATATAAGGATTTTTGGCATCCCTGAGAGACCTGAAGGAGAAGATATTTCTTTTTTGAACACCTGGATTCCAGAGATTTTAGACTTAAAGGAGGGTTTGTCCTTTGGTATTGAAAGGACTCATAGAGCTTTAGAAAAGCCAGTGTCAACATCCTTCTCTACTCCTCCAAGATCAATAGTCATAAAGTTTCTATCTTATTTGGACAAGGAGTTGGTCCTAAAATCTGCCTGGAGGAAAAGTCCATTAAAATGTAATCAAAACACAATTAGGTTTGACAATGACTATTCTACTAGGGTTTTGGAACAGAGGAAAAACACCTGGCCATTATTAAAACTGTTAAAGCAGAATAACATCAAAACTCAGCTTATCTTTCCTGCCAGAATAAAAGTCCTATATCAGAATGAAATGAGATCATTTAATGCCCTAGAGGAAGCCACTGCCTTTATTAAAAACAATACCATTATTTCCTTACCTGAAGATTTGGAATGGGCATCTGCATCCCTGAACAGAGTTACTGATAAATCTTCTTGGACTGATGTTAAAAAGAAAAAACAAAAAACTGAGTCAAAGATTACTGTTCCCACTAAATCTCTCAAAGCATCTACTGCAACTGGACTTTAATTTGTTTTATACTTGCTAAATTTTCAAGTAAGGTATGTCATGATAATTTTTTTTCTTATTGTCTTTCTTTCTTTTTTTCTCTTTTCATTTCTATACCTTTTTTTGTTCATATACAAATTAAATAACTGTTCATGCTTTTTAGTATATTACTACAATATTACTGGGTTATTGAGTGATATAATTGAACAGTAAACTATCTTTGCTTTAATAACCTTAAGATGACATGCTATACATCAAATAACATATAGCCCTTTGCTCTGCTAAATGCTCTTCTGAGTTATTACACAGGCATAGTCACTGCTCAGATTAATTTATCAAAACTGTTTTGGATACATGGGATAACAGGGCATATCTATAATTTAGTATATATTAACTAGTTTCTTTATTATTTATAACTTCTGATTGTTTCAGAATAAATATTGGTACCTATGTGAACAAAAAGCTGTTTGCCGGCTTTTGACATAAATTAGGTCTCTCTGACAGTTATATGCTTGTATGTTTTATGACATGAGATTTCTAAATGGTTACAAGTTATGTTTCTGCAGAGTTTAATGTTAAAGTACTGTTTTGTCTCTTATTGGCAACGGACTTGCTATATTTAACTTGAATCTGGCAGAGACACTATGTTTCCTGTATTTTTAGCAGTATGTGTCTCTTATATATCTACTTAGCAGCAGTGGTTTATTCTGAGATGTGTGTAGCTGTCTGAGTGTCTCTGAGATACGGATCATTCATGCTTGGTGTACCTGGTAAGTGCTTGCTTTAGAAAATGATTTTGTATTTAAAATAAAGAATGGTGACATGAATTTATGGTCTGTTCTGCCTAATAAATTAGATGCTGTAGCTGGGATGCGAACATTTCTATGTAATGAGAGAGATGTGTGTGTGTGTGTTTTTTTTTCTTTTAGAGTGCTTCTAAAAAGGCTGTGTTTGGATGTTTTGAATTTGCCAGTTATATAGAGTTTAGTTATGAGAAAGGTTGTAGTTGTATGGTTTGTGATGTCTGGAGGTGATTTCTTGTGTGTTGAATGTTAATTTACTGATTGGAAGTTTCTGACAGTTAAACTTTACATTTGTTACTGTAAATATGCAGACTTTGTGATATAGTTAAAGTGAGGTCAGGAAACTGTACTGTGCAGCGTGCTGGGCGGGAAAATATCAGTATGAAATTTAAGAAGTGAAGCTTTCTTACTTAGCTCGTGATATCATGCATTATCTGCATGCAGATCAGATTACATTACAACTAATGTATACATGCAAGTCTAATTGTGAGTATCAAGACTCCGATTGGTTAATATAGCATAGTAGGCTTCTCTTATAAGAATTATGAGCTACACTGACTGCAAGCATATTCACTGTTCCTTTTATAATAGTGACTATATTTTGTGATCAAATATATACAGAAATGTTATTTTTTCTTGTAAACAGTTATTTATAGCCACTATTTCTTGTGAATATACTGGATTTCTTATAAATAGAGCTTTATAAATAACTTTCCCATGCAGTTAGCAAGTGTTTAGTATAGGCTTATACATTTACAGAAAATGCTTATGGCTAATGGTAATAACTGTAAGGATACTCGAATACCATACTAAATCCTAGACAATATATGTGTGATTAATTTTGATTGAACTATAATTATTTTGCATTTAATATGATGACTTTCATATTGTTGTCTTAGATATTATTTTATGTTTCAGATGTCATGTTCTCAGTTATTATAAAGTCATTTTTTTTAGTATATTAGCCCTTTATGACAGGGAAAGAGCTCAGTAATATCTATGATTTGTGATAACACAACAAAGAAGTTAAAAGTTTCAGTATTACCCTATCGTTTTGGTAGGTATTTACAGCTAACTCTATCTTAATTCTGCCTTTGAGTCATTCACTTTTAAGACCTGTTATCCGCAGTACGTTTTATATAAATAATATTTTTTACTAATTTTGTCATATTAACTGATGTCAGTTAATTATTGTTGATTCTTAGACAGTCATTTAAACATCTGCTATTCCAAAAAGTTTAGGAGCTAATTGAAGACAAGTATGTCTTATGGAATATTTCTAAGAATCTATGTTAACATCTTTGGTAAAGACACACACTCAACTATGTGCTAACACCCAGTTCTTGTGATGTTTTTATTTATTGGGAGATTGTCATGATAAGATTTATTTAGAGGGCAAGTAAATATAAATGCTAAATGATTCTTTGATTTGTTCTGTCACTTAGAAGTTTTTATTAGAACTAATACAGATGACATGCTTAGGTATATTGGGTAATCATTCAGTTTGTTAATAAAGCTAATGTTTATTTAAACTATTAAGCACTAAATTCAGATCATATATATCCTAATATGTCTCTTGCTTCCTCAGTGATTAATTACTGTATAAATGTTTAATGTTTCTAATAATAATGTATGTAACCTATCTCTAAAACCTAATTGGATTCAATATCTGATTAGTCACTTATCACTACTATGTTTCTCTTAATTTATAATATATTCTCCAGTTTTTACTTTGTTTTCATTGGGCTCGAATCAACAAAGGTTGATGGTTGGGATAGGTAGTCTAGCAGATTTAGTTTTGTTTGCTAGACTAGGAATGTATCTCATTCCCTGTATAGGGTGTACTAACGTTTATATCAGAGTTAAATATGCTAATTCTTTGTTATTTAACTGTTTTTCTAGTTTTGAAATGCCTGACACAATTGTTTTACTTTTATCTTTCATGGGGAAAGTTATTTGGATTGAGATAAATAGAAATACAATTGATATTCTGTTGTCTATTCAGGAAGAGTGTTATGTATACAGGATTCTATTGATACAAGTACTTTTATTATTTGCTATCTTTCAAGAATTCTGATATGGATTTAACTTTGATGTCCTTAAATACTAATGGCTTAAACTACCCACATAAGAGAGCTAACCTACTAAGGTATCTTAAACTAAACAAGGCTCAAGTAGTTTTTCTCCAAGAGAGACACTTTAAAAAGACACATTTATGTGGGACCCTAAGGAATACACAATACTAGCTCAATTGTCTTAGAAAAACAAGACCAGAGGAGTAACAATTCTATGGAAAAAGACTTTCTTAAATCCCCAAATTATTTACAAACATGTAGATAATGATGGACTCATGGCCTTAGTTATACTTAAGTTTAACAATAGAATTTGGACCCTGGTTAATTTATACTGATTCCCGGGTATGGGGGTTGGACTTGCTAAGAAACACTTAGACTTTATTACAACTACTTCTAAAGGTAATATTATACTAGGAGGTGATTTCAACTGTATTACAGATATTACAGATACTACCAATAGGAAATCTCCTAGACTGTCGTCCTCAGCCAAACAGTTAAAAACATTGACTGAAATGTTTAAATTAAAAGACACCTTTAATGCTTTGGGACCAAATTTTTTACTATTCTCACATCAAGACTATAGACATGGTACCCAAACTAGAACAGATAAAATTTATATCTCACAAGATCTTTATTCTAAAATCTTGAATTTTTCAATACAACCTTGCCCCTTTTCAGATCATAATTCCCCGTTGTTAACAATACACTTGGAATTCAATGAGTTAGTTATTACTTCAAGGATTTCTTCATAGACACAAAAATTAAAGACTTTAAATCTTGGTTAACTTCTGAACTTCAACTTTTCTTAGAGATTAATTATAAACCTGAAGCAAACACAGTTATGGTTTGGGATTCTCTTAAGGCCTATCTATATGGCAAAACCATTAGCTGGTACAAAAATAAAATTAAAGAATGGGACTCAGAGTTACAGCAACTCCAAAATCAAATATTATATCTTAAATCTAATAAGAACTTAATTGCTACATATAATAAGAAAATAGAAAAAGCAAATAAGAGATACAGTGAAATATTATCCCATAAAACTAATTTAGCTATGGAAAAACTGAAATTAAATTCTTATGCTACCTCTCCTAAGCATCTTCATAACCTATCTATGAAAGTTAAGATGTAATCAGAAATTAATATTGATAGTATCTTTCATGAAGGGAAAAGAAAAAAGTCTCAGACATAGGGGACATTCTGGAGGCTTTTAATTATCATTATGCAGGGCATCATAAAGATAAAATATGTACAAATGAATGTGAGAAGTTAGAGAATATAGTTCCTGATATAACAAGAATTTCTGAGGAACTTAAGGTAGATTTACAAAAAACTATTTCTCAAAAGGAATTATAGATGGGATTAAAGCAAGTAAGTCTAATAAAGCACCTGGAATAGATGCCTTAATTAACAAAATTTATGAATTGTTCCCTTCTTCTATAATCTCTCTTCTATAACCTCTCTTCTACATAAACCTTTCTTGAAGTTCAAACATTAGCAAAAATTCTTCGTTCTTGGAGATATTCTCTAATTTCCCCTATAGTAAAAGAGAATAAGGACCCTAATCATTGCAACTCATATAAACCAATTTCTTTGTTGAATAATGATTATAAATTATTCATGTCAGTTATGGTCAACAGATTGAAAATACCCATATCTAAAATAATTAATGAAGACCAAACTGGTTTCATACATAACAGGCATACACAGGATAATATTAAAAGAGTATTAACACTGATAGATTACCTCAATAGAGGAAACCATGAAGCATTGATAATAGGACTAGATATTCAAAAGGCCTTTGACTCCTTAAATTGGGATTATTTACTTAAAGTCTTACAGTTATTTGATTTCCCCCCTATTTTATAACAACGATAAAGAAAATCTATGAGAATAATCTAGCATATGTCAAATTAGGTCCCGTTACTTCCAAAGCAATATAAATCACTAGCGGTACTAGACAAGAATATCCCATGTCCCCTAGCTTATTTGTTCTGGCCAGAGAAATACTTGCCATCTTAATACGTAATAACCCAAAGATAAGAGGTATAAATATATATGACCAATATATATATCTAAAATAATGATGTTTGCTGATGATGTCTTACTTACCTTACCCAAATCTAAGGAAGTGTTAGGTGAAGTGGATATAGTAATAACAAATTTCCAAAAAATCTCAGGACTCTCCTTAAATAAATCTAAATCAAAATATTCATTATTAAATAAAAAAAAGAACATACAGGTTCCAGTTAATCATATTATTAGAAACCAAGTTTCAACTCTAGATTATTTAGGAATAATCCCAGGTAAGAATATAGGGGAACCTTACAGCTTAACTATGCTAAAGCCATAGACTTAATCAAGACCTTGATAAGCAAATGGAATAATTTGTTTATAACATTTGATGATCGGTTAGAACTGATCAAAATAGTTTTGTTACCTTAAATATTATATATAGCACAATCTCTTATACTTCCACCAGAAAAGAAAATCCTTAAAGAAATCACTTCAACTTTGATGAAATTCCTATGGTACCCCAAAAGAAATAGAGTGGCATATTCACATCATATCAGAAAATGGGAACATGGGGGGGTTAAAATTCCCAGAGATTGAAACTTATATAAAGGCATCTATAATTATGGTCTATATTAGAAGACCGAAGAAGCATTGTTTCAAATGCATCTTGGTCGAACTGAAAAGGCTGAAAACAGAAAACATCGAAGCGGCTGTTAAGCGAATTCTTTCCCTGGGAAAAAAAATCACTTGGCTGCTTCAGTACTTTGCCATTTTTGTCACTGTGGTGCAGTCTCGAGTTGGCATATTTAAATAGGGGGTGTGGGGGGCACACCCCCCCACATCAGGGGGTGTGGGGGGGGGTGAAGCCTCCCACTGAATGTAATGTTTGAGATTGATTTTTTTGTAATTTTTTTTTGTTGGAACAGCAATTGTTTTCCCTTGGAAAAAAATCGCTGTTCTGACACTTCGACATTGTAAGCTTTCACTTACATAGGGTCGATTAATCGCCGTTCGCTTCTTTAAGTGGTCGGTGACTTAATATAGACCCTATAATTAAAATAGTGATGAATTGGATAAATCCTAGATACTCTTACAATTGGAAACAGTTACACTTCATTATACTACTACTACTACTACTACTACTGTCTTTCGGCTTTTCCTGGTTAGGGGTCGCCACAGCGGAACTCCGGTCCGCTAATGATTGGCAGTTGATTTTTAAGTGCTGGCTTGCCGAGCCTAACGCACAACCTTCAACGAAGGAACGCCCATCCACGCATACACTTCATTATACTAATGAATGAAAATTATTTATCAAAAAATACTTTGGTAACTGACAAAGAAAACAATATTTTTGATGTGTTTAGAAAATTCATCAACACAAATTTAAATATAAAACTGTGGTATAGATTTTTAATACCATTTACTATTACAAGGGATTTCCCTAATAAAAAACAGAGAGATTTTTGGATTATGGAAAAATAGTAACCTATTTTGTTGGTTGCAATGTATTAAAAACCAACAAGCTTTGAACACAAAGTATATTGTCAACCTATGGCCTATCCCCTAATGACTGGTTGGTTCTTCCGAGTGTCACAGAATATACTAAGGATCTGTGTAGAATAATACACAAGTCATACTTCACAACTGTACCAAAAATTATAAACTGTTTTTTTTGGAATCCTATATAATAACATCAATATTAAGAACAAACTATCATATCTATATAATACTTTAATTGTCTATAAGACAGCTCCTAAAGATTCTTACTGGCAATACCTAACTATAGGGTTTCAAATATCATTATCAATGGAAGATAAAACAAACATTTTATTTTCAGTTAAACTAACTTCTTATTCACAATTCTGGAGGATTTTCCATTGGAAATTTCTACACAGATCATTTTTGACATCTGGGAAACTGTCAAAAATGAACTCCTCAAACAGCAAGTTATGTTGGAGATATCACCTGTACACTGATGCTGACTGGTCTCATATTTTTTATTACTGTACTAATATTAAACCATACTGGAATGAGATTAACAAATTTCTTCAAGCTATCTATACAGATATATTTGTTTTGACAAAGTCTTTAATTTTATTTAATGTTGTTAATAGTAGAACTATGAAAAAAGATGACCTGTATTTGTTGTGGACCATGCTAGCAATAGCCAGAAAATGTATAACTAGAAGACCCACAATGGAGGAATTCCTATCTTCACTGAAGAAATGCATACTAATGGAGAAAAGAACTAAAGAGCTAAGAACTTTTCCTAAGCCATTGGTTAATAGTCTCTGGAGGAAAGTTTTGAATTTGATCGATACCCTACACATGGAATCAAACTCTTCCTAACTATCATAGTTTACATATTAACTATTTATTTAATTACAAATGTTTTATCTGAATCCTTTTTGTCAGGCTGAATGTAAATACTGTAAATAGTTATTGAATGTTATGAATGTATTAAAACATTGTGTTATTTCATCAAAATAAAAATCATTTGAGTAAAAAAATAAAAAGTCATAATTCTCTGCATGAAGCTGTTCCATTGTATTTCTGTGTGATCTGGATAAGGTATTAGCCAGATAAAGAAGTTTGCCTTTTGTATAGACCATTTTGAAATTGTACTTTTGCAATCTGAGCATCACTCTTTGTAATCTCACTGGAGCTGAATGCATAGGCTTCTTTAGAATAGTTATTAATGGTTGGTGATAAGTTTCAGCTCGACTATAGATATAATTATGAAACTTTGATCATGCAAATACTATTGCCAATAGCTCTTTCTCAGTTTGAGTATATTGCATTTCAGTATGGGTAAGAGTTCTAGATGCATAGAATACTGGTCTGCTTTCTTGAAAAATAACTGCTCCAAGACCAAATTAAAAGAGTTACTGGTTTATTGATGTCATAGTATCTTAATGTAGGTGGAGTAGCAATTTTCTGCTTAAGGTCTTCAAATGCCTTCCGGTGCAGTTCCAACTAAGACCATATAACATTTTTATGCATCAGCCCTCTCAAAGGTGCTGTCAACTCACTGAAGTCTGGTATAAACTTGCCTAAATAATTTACCATACCAAAAAAACATTGTAGAGCTTGAACATTATCTGGTGCTGGCATGTCAAGAATGCCTGCTAGTTTGGATGGGTCTGGACACAAGCCAGTGCTAGTGAATAAATGACCTACATATGTAACTTCTGGTAGTCCAAATCTGCACTTCACAGGATTGAGCTTTAAGTTCACTTCATGTGCTCTGTCTAGAATTTTCTTAAGGTTTCTGTCATGCTCTGCTTCACCGCTGCCTTCAACCAATAAATCATCTACTATAATGGCACAGGGATAACCTAAAACATTTGCTCCATTGCATTCTGGAAGACTTCACTTGCAGAATTTATTCCAAATGGCATGCTGAGGAATCTGTTTCTGCCAAATGGGGTACTGAAAGTAGTCAGTAATGAGGATTTGCAATCAAGAATCACTAGCCAAAATGAACTTTTTACATCCAAGACAGAAAAAACAGTGGCATTCGGTATTAAGTTTATGACTTCCTCAACTGTACACATTGGATGATGGAGTCTCTTTAATGCTTTGTTCAAATCTCTTGGGTCAATACATATTATGATTTTGTCTGAGCCTTTTTTGTGGGCTGCCACCATGGATGACACCCATTCAGTTGGTTCTGTAACTGGACAAATTACACCTTGCTGCACCATTTTATACAACTGAGCTTTAAGCTTTATCCTGCATAGCTGTCAGAACTTTTCTTGCTGGTCTGATCACTGGACTGACCTCTGGGTCTAACTTCATAGAATACACAACTGGAAGTTGGATGCTGCTATAAGGGCTGTGGAGTTACACAATGAAATGTGTCTCATGGAAAAGCTTTGGTTTCACTTTCAGGATTGTATTGCACACACCTATAGGTACACATCTACAATCAACCCATCAACATCAGAGCACAGGAGAGAAATGTCATCAGAAAGGTAATACAGTATAGGTTCGTGGTTTCATAGGTCCATAGGTGTTTACAAGGCTAACGAACACAGGGGCTTCTTTAAGCCTAGGCATGCATCCCAAATCTCTGACAAGGTCTGATACTCTTGATAAGTGTAATCAGGGTTTTGGGAGATGAAACATTTGCAAGGAGGGAGCTGGGAGATGAACCATTTACAGTTTCCTGTGTCCATTAGAATCAGAATCACATTTATTGGCCAAGTATGCATGCATACAAGGAATTTGACTTCAGTTTCAGTGACTCTCCAAGTATGAATTACATGACACACATACAACTATTAAGAACAAGACAGATGACATACATGCGACTATTAAGAACAAGACAAAAAAGTAAATATACATACTGTATCAGTACATACAAGGTGCAAAGTGCAATTCAGTGCACGAAATACTGAAATAAACTCTGAAAGAAACAAGTATTAACAATATGTAAACAATACTGCAGAATCCTCGGAGGCTTGGGAAAAAGAATACCCCAACCTAATAAGTTGAGTTCACCATTTATGAACTTGATGGCCTATGGAATAAAAACTGTTCTTATATCTGCTTGTTTTGGTGCGTATTAATCTGTAATGTCTAGCTGATGGTAACAGTTCAAAAAGATGGTGGCCTGGATGTGAAGGGTCAGTGATGATTTTCCCTGCCCTTTTCATAACTTTGAAATAGTACAGGTCCTGTAAGGAGGGCAAACTAGCACCAATGACATTTTCGGCAGACCTGACTATTTGATGTAACCTATTTTTGTCATGATTAGACAGAAATCCAAACCACACTGTTATGGATGAGCTGAGAACAGACTAAATGACTGCTGTATAGAACTGAATCAATAGTTCCTGTGGGAGGCTGAACTTCCTCAGCTGTCGCAGAAAGAAGATTCATTGCTGTGCCTATTTTATGATGGACCCTACATTGGTCTCCCACTTCTAGTCCTGGGACATTATGGATCCGAAAAACTTGAAGGATTCCACAATTGACACAGCAGTATTAAATATAAAGAGGGGGGATAATATTGTAGTACCACTCCTAAAGCCCACTGTCATCTCCACAGTTTTAAGAGTGTTCACTTCCAGACTGTTCTGACTATACCAAAGGGCCAGCTGCTAAGCCTCCTGTCTGTATGCAGACTCTTTACCATTCCTGATGGGCCTGATGCTAGTTGTATTGTCTGCTTATTTAATAAGTTTGACAGAGGAGTCCTTAGAGGTGCAGTTATTCGTGTAGAGGGAGAGTAGCAGTGGGGAGAGCACACATCCCTGGGGCCATCTGTATTGATCATGCAATAACTAGATGTAAATTTCCCCAGTTTCACCTGCTGTTTCCTATGGGTTAGAAAATTGGTGATCTATTGACAGGTGGAAACAGGAATGGAAAGCTGGGAGAGTTTCAAGTGAAGAAGTTCTGGAATTATTGTATTAAATGTAGAGGTGAAGTCCACAAGCAGAATCCTTGTATATGTCCCTGGGTTGTCAAGATGTTGTAAGATATAGTGCAGGCCCATATTAACTGCATCATCCACTGACCGGTTCTCTCAATGGGTCCCAAACCAGGGATGATTGTCTTGTTCCCCATCCTATTGTGTAACTTGCACTTGAATTCCGTTAGGGTGGAAATCTGCTTCACATGGATGGGGAGCCTGTTCCATATAGAGTGTAGTCTCTGGGATGCATACCTTGTCTCTCCAGCATGTCCTATTTATACCACAGGCAAGGTGTAGGTCTGTAGTATGGGTAATTCTGGTGCCAGTTGTTTCATGCATATGCAGGAGGTCCACAGTGGGGTCTGACAATGCCCTGTATAGCAAGCATACATCTCCCCTCCAAAGTCTGTAGGACACAGAATACAGGTTCATAGGTTCATAGATTAGTACTAGGCTAACTGCCCTTGTGAGCCATTTTATGCCTAGCCAATTATCCCTTGTGAGACTCAAACCCTGTACCTTGTGTTTGTAAGGCAAACACCTTAACCATTAAGCCACCCTCCTTGACGTGGTCTGCATAGGACACTTTATGCACGCCTTATATTGGTTTAGTGAGGAATCTCTGGGGATGTTCTAATTGTTGATTATATCTGTTTAGATACATACCAAAGGTGGCAATGCACTAAATGAGAGGTCTGATGAATGCCGAATACAGTGGAAAATGACTTCCTTGGACTTACATGCCATAACTTTGTTTATAAGCTGTGCAACATAGAATGATTTCCCCAATACTGTAGACACATGACAGCCAAAGGCTAGATTGCTATATATGTTTGTCCCTAAGTCCCTGACTACTGGGTTAACTGTTAGAGGTGTGCTGTCAATATCATAGTTACTAGGGGTGGATGCCTTCCCAAAGCACAGTACTGTGCAATTTTTGGCATTTAGTGTTATGCCATGGCTCTAACACCAGTTGTATGTCTGTGTCAGCCTCTCCTGGAGAACATTTTTGTCAGTGTAGAATTCAATGACAGCTCCTAATTTGCAATCATCTGCAAACGTAGTCAGCCAGAGACCACTGACAGTGGCCTTGACTTCAGACAAGTAAATGCCTAAAAGCAGCGGTCCGAAAAATAATTCATGAGGGAGTCCACTTGTGACTGGTCAGTTTGCAGAGGCTGACTCCCCTTTGCTATCTTCCTGGATCCTGTCTGTGAGCCACTCAGCTATCCAGTGGCTGACATACTAGTTTGTACCAAACCTCTTGAGTTTGTCAACAATGCCTGATGGAGGTATAGTGTCACATGCCTTGCCAGGCCATGGTAGGCAGTGTGAACCATTTTTCCCTCATCCATTGCTTTGGTTCTTTTCATAGCTTTACATATCAGACTAGTGAGACTTCTGGATCTGTAGTCTCCAGGGTCTATAGCTGTCACACCTTTGCGCAGAGGGATGATTGTTGTTCTTCATTCATAAGGCACAAAGCTAGTTTGGTGGCTATAGTGAAATAGTAATTCCAGATGCCCAGAAAGATCATTTTTTATTCTATTTAGAAGGCATGCTGGGATATTGTCTGGGCCCATTGATGCAATGTACTTGGTCTTAGAGAGAAAATTGAGAGCCTGTTCTCTAGTGATAGTAAGGGTACTTATATTTGATGGTATTTCCTGTGGGAAGGTTGAGGGGGAGAGAGGGGTAAGTTGGGATTTAATTTATCAGCCAGGAGGTTTGCTCTATCTTCTGCCTCATTATAGATGGTTCCATTTACAATGAGATGTGCACACAATCGTGTCTTGCCTTTGAGGTTGCTGACATAGCTAAAGTATGCTTTGTGGTTGTGCTTGGCCAAACTTACCTCAAATCTGGCTTTGGTAGATTTCATTTGTCGTCTGTATTTTTTTGCTTAATTTGATGAGCGTGCTTTTATTCTGCTGTATGCTGAACCTCCTACGTTTGTCCGGGTTCCTGTTATTTAATCGACCATCCTAAATGTTGAGTCTTGGAAGATTGAACGGGGAAGTTCAAAAAATAGAAATGTCGAAGCCGCGGAAATTCAAATTCTTTCTTAGGCTGACTGTTTCTGTGGCTTCAACATTTTCTGTACTGTGGTGCGAATGTTTCAGATCGGGTTAAGGTAAGTGTGTGAGTGCGACTGACGTTGGGATTAGGGTGTGGGTAAAGTAAGTATGCGAAAGTGATGGACATTAGGGTTAGGGCATGGGTGAGGTACGTGTGCGATAGTGACGGACTTTAGGTTAGGGTGTGGGTAAGGTAAGTGCGCGATAGTGATGGACTTTAGGGTTAGGGTGTGGGTAAGATAAGTGTGTGATAGTGATGGACTTTAGGGTTAGGGCTTGGGTTAAGGTTAGTGCATAGATAGTTGTGTATGTAGGTTTATTAGGTGTTTGGTGTGCTTGAGTTATGTGTGTCTTTTTCAGAACAGCAAATTTTTTCCCTGGGAAAAAATTCACTGTTCTGGGGTTTCGTTGTTGTCATATTTTGAACTTCCAAATTCGAACATATGGTGTTTGAAATTTTGGAAGTTCAATTATATGACATAGACCCAGTTTTTCCATGAGTTTCTTCCTTCTGTTATACAGCCTATTAATTCTGTGATTCCACCAGGGTGGATTGATTTTGAGTTAGTTATGTACTTCTCCCTGGTGAGTATGTCTGCCACTATACAGCTATTAGCATGCTCATACAAGGTTTCTATGAATACTTCTGCATAGGCTGCAGTGTTCTCTGTGTTTATGGGAGCTTGAGATTTTGCCAGTTTATCACCTAATAGCTGGAGGCTAGTCTTAGAATAGTTCCTGAATGTGCCATGTCTAGCTGGGGGTCTGTTTTATTTTTACTTCAAGGAGTCCAATTTCTGTTTGGACCTTACCAGGGAAGATATTACAGTACATGGTTGTGCATGACTGTCCTATATTGGTGAGGGCCAAATCCAGTATGGTTGCATCCCTGGTTGGTGTACTGGCTATCTGGTCCAGAGGGTTTGTGTTTACAAAAGCCAGGAATCTCTGTGCCTGTATGTTTTTTGTCATATATGATTCCCAGGTAATAATGGGATAATGAAAGTCATCCATGAATATGGTATTCAGTTGGATGGTTAGTATTTCTAATAAGTTTACATACATGGTATGGGTGTCCTGGGTCATAGAAGGGGGTCTATAGTTGCATGGAAGTAGTACTGAATTTTACCTCTTGTGAATTGAACCTGGAGCAGCTCAAGTGCATTGTCCTATTTGACCAGCCTTGAAGTATCTTTAATTTTGATGTACATAGAGACTACTCTACCTTTAGTCCCTACCTGTAAATTAGCTGGTCTAAATGTGTGGAAGGCATAATAACCTTGCACTGTTGGTGTGCTCTTTGCAGCTTTAAGTCATGTGTCAGTGACCACACAGATGTATTCCGAGAGGTCAAATAAGTATCTCTAAGTATAGTCTATGGAGGTATGTCACAGGTAATGTACTCCCACATGGACTATAGGTTCATAGGCTGGTACTAGGCTAACTGCCTTTGCAGGCCATTTTAAGCCTAGTCACTTACCCTATGGGAGAATCGAACCCTGCACCTTCTGTTTTTAAGGCAAACACCTTAACCATTATGCCATCCTCCCACCTATAAAATGATGACTATGACTGAGTCACATAATAGGAAGTTACTAGGCTAATGGCCAAAGGGCCCTTACAAGCCTAGCCAAGTTCTACACTTATTTCCATGATCAGCACCAATTGCCCTGGTCCAAGATGGACACAGGTGGAACCCACAGGATGAATTTAGAGTTACACATCCAATCGTCCACATTGCATTTGAAGAGGCCCAATGAGGTGCTTTGAAATGAAGTGGAAGTTCATTCCAAATGTGTGGTAACCTCTGGGAGACAAATCTGACCCTCCAGCATGTTCTATTACTGTCACATACCAGGTTAAGGTATTTAGAGGGGGTAACCATAGAGGTGATAATATCTTGGACTTGGTATTAACCAATATGAGTAACCACTGCAGCACCCCTACAGTACCATCTTCCCTGGTAAGAACTGACCATAAAGCAGTCACTTTCAAAGTCAGCATCTCCCCTGACCCCCTCTAGCTAGAGTCAAACAAAAAAAACTTCTCCAAAACTGATTGCAACTCCTGAGGGATGGTATAAATAGCTTCACAGCCCTCCCTCCAATTGGAAATGGCACCAATGTCCAAATCTACACCAAAGTACTATATGAGCACTTATATAGATGCATGGAATCAGGAATACCTGAAAGGACAAAATTATCCTCTGCAAGGAAGAGTAAATCTGTCTGGACATCTGCAATAAATAAACTATATAACAAAAGGAAAACATTACTGTCCAGGTCCAAGAAGGAGCAGGTGTCCAAATGGAACCAATCTCTCCTTAGCCTGAACAAGCAAATAAGAGCACTAGTGAAATCCTCTAAAGCCAACTTTGAGTCCAAATTGGCCACATCTACTAGAGACAATCATAAGGCCTTCTTCACATATGTCTGCAGTCTCAAAGGAAGCACCCAGATCTGTTCAGAACTGGTGGTCAAGAACACCGCATACACAAATACTTTAGATGTAGCTAACTTACTGGATGACCGATTCAGTGAAAACTTCACCCCTCTGTCCCCCCATCAGTAAATCAGGACATCCCCAGTACCTGCCTCCTTCCCCTTATCTTTAGGGAAGAGGTCATCACTGCCCTCTCAAAGGCAAAAAATACAGCTTCTATGGGACCCGATAAAATACTAGGCTGCATCCTACATGAACTCAGGGATGAACTTGCAGCACTCTTTGTCACCTTATTCAACCAAAGCCTGAGTACTGGCTTTGTCCCAGCCAAGTGGAGGACAGCTACTGTTATCCCTTTACACAAAGGTGGAGTGTCCACCAATCTGGGAAATTATAGACCCATCAGCCTAACTAGTCTGATCTGCAAGGCCATGGAATGGATTATCATCAACCTCATTAACAGGGACATTGGCAACTTCCAAACACTCAATCACACACAGTTTGGCTTTGTCAAGAGGAGGTCATGTTTATTAAATCTGGTCGACTTCTTTGAGACAGTCACCAAAGCCATTGACGAAGGGAAGAAGATGCACACCACCTACCTTGACCTGGCCAAAGACCTCGACACTATTCCCCACTTGAGGACAATAGATAAACTCTCTCAACTAGGCATCAATCCATATCTTATCAGATGGGTAGCAAACTGGCTCAGTAATAGAACCCACTTAATCAAAATAGGGGAAGCCACCTCAAGCAGTAGACCATAATGAGTGGCATACCCCAGGGATCAGTCTTGAGGCCTCTGTTATTTTAGATATACATCTCTGAGGTGTAGGCCAAAACCAGTGGGTTATGGCTGACCAAGTTTGCAGAAGACTGCAAGCTGGGAGTGGCCATCAATTCCCCAAATGATGTGGGTGCCCTCCAAAAGGGTCTCACCCAAACAAATGACTGATGCCAGAAACATGGCTTCAAGCTGAATGTCAAAAAATGCATGATCATCCTCTTTGGGGAGAGTGATGTCCTCACATATTATCACATTAATAACAATGTCCTAAGCATGCAATCAGTCGTGAGGGATTTGTGTACCCAGGTTGAAAGCAACCTGACTTTTGACCACCATGTTGCTTCCATTGTACAGAAAGCTTTCTACATGGCCCACCTCAGAAGTAAGGGTATCTCATCCAGTGGCAAGGAGGTCATAACATCCCTGTATTCTTCCCTATTATTGAGTACAACACCCCCTTCAGCATGTACCTTGAAAAGCACATGCAGCAGCTGGAGAGTCCACAGAGATTCCTCACCAGAAGAATCCAGGGCCTCAAACATCTACCCTACACAGATAGGCTAAAAGTCCTGTCCCTCTACTCAGTTTCATACAGCCTCCTCAGAGGTGACCTCTGTCTGGCATACAGAGCAATCTCAGACCCGCCTTGATGGGACTGCTGCATATCCACAAGTCAAGCGCCACTTGAATAACCCACATGTGTGACCTCACCCTGGTCTGTGATATCAATAGGACTTGTTGGCAGGATAGATTTGTGTCCAAAAGACTCTCCCATCTGTGGAAAAGACTCCCTCTCCACATCAAGCTCAGCACCTCATAATCCCTTTTCAATTGCAATCAGGATAACTGGATGGAAAACGGAAAATACACCCTTGGGATTCCACCTGTGTCCCTACTGGACAGGGGCTTTGGATGCTGACTTGTTTAAACATGGACTAAGCTCTTGGCTAGGCTTATAAGGGCCTTAGAGCCATTAGCTTAGTAACTTCCTATGATCCTATGAACTTATTTACCATTTGATTTGCAGATATGCAGCATTTCCAATAAAGTACGGTCAAAGATTGCCTTATATGCAAGGCATAGATCGTCTCTGAGTAGTCTGTATGAAACAGAATAAAGTGACAGTGATTTAAGATGATCCACATAGGGCAGATGCTGAAGACCTTAAGTTATCCTTGTGAGGAACCTTTGTAGTCTCTCCAATTGCTGCAGGTGCTTGGAAAGGTGCATACCAAAAGGGCCATTGTATTCCATTATTGGCCTGATGACAGGAGAGTACAGAGAGGTTATAACTTCTTTCATTTGATGCAATGGACTTACTTATGAGATGAGCAATATTGAATGCCCTTCCTACCACTGTGGAGACATGGTGATCAAAGATAAGGTTATTGTCAACCTGTGTGCCAAGGTCTCTCACCAGCGAGTGCATACTTAGGGTTTTGTTATTGATGTGGTAGTTAGTAGGAACATCACATGTACTGAGAGGGATGATAATACATTTTTTGCATTGAAGTTAAGGCCATGACTTTGGCATCAATCATTTGTGTGTGTAAGACCCTCTTGTAGGATGTTGACATTGTTTGGAGATTCTATGACCACTCCCAGTTTGCAGTCATCAGCAAACTTGGTCAGCCACAGCTTGTACTTTGGAGAACTAGGTTCCAAACAGTGCAGGTGCCAAGACAGATCCCTGTGAAGCACCACTGATTACAAGTCTGCTGTTGGAGGTGGATTCCCTATTTTAATTATATGGGTTCTATCAGTGAACCAGTTAGTGACCCATCTAATGATATAAGGGTTGATACCTAGCTGGTTGAGTTTTTCAATGATGCTTGAGTGGGGGATAGTATCAAATGCCTTGGCTGAGTCTAGTAGCCAGTATGCGCAGAATTCCCCTTGTCCAGGGTCTTGGTGACTGTTTCAAAGAAGTCCACAATGTTTCACAGGCATTATTTGCCTTTGACAAATCCAGACTGAGTATGGCAAGTGTCTGGCACTTACCTATATTTTTGTTGATAAGGTCTATGATGACTTGCAGCAAAAGTCTTTATACTCCCTCTCTAAGACCACAGAGTATGTAATTTTGTAAATAAGTTGTAAGTAACTTGTAAATAGTTTCTATCTCATTATGTGCTGCTTAACACCTTTAGCATATAGCTTTGTTTCTACTATATTCAACATGTATTTTGTAATCACAGTCATTTTTGTGTAATCCCCCTCTATGGGGCCACGTCTCTAAGTACTGTATAGATATTATTGTTTAATAAGTGGAATTGTTTACTTTTGTAACCTGGAGCTTTTCTCTCTGGGCCTCCACTGAAAATGGACATGTATTCAGTTGGACTATCCCGGTCAACAAATGTAAAAGAAATAAATAAAAATAAAATAAAATTTGCTCCATGGCCTTGCAGATAAGGCTAGTCAGGCTAATAGGTATATAGTTCCTGGAGTCATTGGAAGCACCACCTTTGTGCAAGTGAGTAATGGTGGCCATTTTTCATTCACCTGGTACGAAGCCGGTGCTTAGACTATGACTGACAAGAGGCACCCAATTACCCAATGGTGTTGCTAATTCTTGTTGGAACCCATGTAGGATGGAGCCTGGGATGTTATCAGGTCCCATAGATGTTGTGTTTTTCGCCTTAGAGAGGGCATTTATGACCTGCTCTTTAGAGATACAAGGTAGGGGACAGGTGGTAGGGATGTAATGGGATACATCTGGTGGGGACAGGGGAATTAAGTTTTCATAGAATCTTTCAGTCAACAGGTTAGCTTTGTCCACAGGCTCAGTACTAGTATATAGGGGGACCTATAGCTTGCAATGAAATGATATGGGATTTTACCCATGGTGATTTGAACATGGAGAAGCTCAAGTGCATTGTGCTGTTGACCAGCCTTGAGGTATATTTATTTCTGATGTAAATCGAGGCACCTCCACCTTTAGTCTCTGTCTGTGTAGTAGCTGATCTAAATTTGTGGAAGACATTATAGCCTTGCATTACTGGTGTGCTCTCCATGGCTTTAAACCATGTCTCACTGACTGCACAGACATCAGCATTTTCTATGTTGAGGTGAGCTTCTAGGGGGTTGAGTTTTTTGTTTAGATTCCTAGCACTAAGCAGTCACACCTTTAGATTTTCTAGGTTTTGATTTGCTATGTCTGATGTACTTTCAGTTTGGCATTGCCTAAAAAGGCACTATGGCGGAGGACTATATTTTAGCTAATATTTGAAAGCATAGAGGGGAGACAAGCAGATCATCCCTGGCAAAGCAGCATGGTCTATTGACCATCTCCTTCATGCTGACAAATATTGCACCCCCTTAGAATGACACTAGAAACTAAGCCAATTATTAAAGTCAGTCATCTTCTGTTCCAGTCTCAGTCATGCATTTTTCCAGTAAGTCAAATCTTTCAAATGATAGTTCACAAAAAAATTCAGTTTCAAAATGAAGTAATGCTCTTATGTCATTAATATTAAATGCTAGTGACAAAAAACTCCCTAATGAAATGTCTGCACTTGTAACACTGAGTGCTAACAGACCAAAAAAATAAATAAAAAATTTATGAGTTTAGTGAGGTTTAGTCAATCTCGAACATTGCTCTGATCCTTTAAATTTCTTTTTTGCAGGGGGGGGGGGCAATCCCCTCTCCCCCTCCAAATATATATATATATATATATATATATATATATATATATATATATATATATATATATACACTTACCAACTCCAAGATAACTATACCTCAGAGAAAAGGGAATAG
>NC_056730.1:85352757-85525257 GCF_019279795.1 Protopterus annectens | reverse complement strand
ACATTCGTAATCAAACATTCTGTTCTTACGTGGCACTCTGGTTTCTGGAAACACCTGCTCAATACCCATATGCTTTGCTTTTTCACGTGCATTCGTGACTACTGAATTATATCCTGTATTTCGATAGTCTTGCAAAAATTTCATTGTAGCACAGACCTGCAGGATGTCAATTGAAATATCTGGTGACTGAATTAATTTGCTGGTATTATTGATGTGAAACAGTATATCGTACCATGTGCACACAGAACAAACTGCCACGTAGTAACATGGTCTAAAAGCGCACTGGCTTCTGTTGCTGTATTGACATCTTTATTTTCGAGTGCATGTTCTCGCAAAGAATGACAAAGCATTGCACAATTCTTCAAGGTGATAATGCAATGGCTTCACAGCATCAATTTGCGCCTCCCAATGAGTGTCCGATAACCCTTTAACAGGTATTGGCATATGTTCTTGAAGTATATCCCAATGTGAAGATGATGAAAAGACAATGTATATTCTGTTAATCAGACTGAAAAAGTCAACAGCATATTTCGATGACTTTGCCGTGTCTGAGATTAGAAGATTCCAATTGTGAGCTCCACATGGTACATACAATTCATGGTCATTTATTTCTAGCATGTGGGCTTGAACTCCTTTATTCTTTCCTCTCATATTGGAGCTGGTATCATAAGCGTGGCCTCTCATGTCAGCAATGTCTATTCCTAAGTTGTCTGCCTTTTCAAGAAATGCTTTCAATAAGCCCTTGACAGTTGTATCATGAACACTAAGAAAACCAACAAACACTTCATGAATATTGACACCATCATCACCATTGCATTCAACAAAGCGTAACACCACTGACATCTGTTCTTCATGTGACATGTCGGGAGTACAGTCCAAAATAATAATATTTTGCTTTTTTTATGCTGCACTATGTTGGCCCCTTGAATGTTACTGGCAACAAGTTGAATCAGCTCATTTTGGATCTGTGTACTGAGGTACTGAACATGTCTGCTTTCTTAATCCTCTGTAAAAGTTTGCTGAGGACAGTATCATACTTTGCAAGCAATTCAAACAGTCCCAAAAAGTTGGCATTCGAATGATCGCCAAGCTTTTCATCACTTCCTCGAAATGCTGAGTTTCTTTCAGATAAGAAAGTAATGACATCACTCATGCATTTGATAACATCTATCCAAAAATCTTTTTCATTCATAAAAGCCCGCAATTCGACTTGGTCAATAGATGTATGGTTTACTATGCCTGACCGAAGGTCAAACCATTTCACCATACAGTCTTGATGACCTTTGCCTGTTTCATGCTGCTGAAGTCTTTTTGACAGTGCTTTCCAAGCAGATGTTCCACTATGTAGCGGTATGCTGCCAGTGCCAAATAATTTACAACAAAAACAAAAAATGGCATCTTTCTGGACTGAGTACATTAACCATGAACGTCTTATTGTCTCACCACTTGCCATGGTGTGATAGAAATGACTACTTGTGAACCTCTGTCTTTCCTCGTTAAATGGAAATCCATAACTTTCATTCTGCTGTGGTGGGCCACATTCAACAATGTCACACACTTGTCTGTCCGATATAGACGGCCAATCTCCAGGATCATCAGTCAGTGGTTCAAATTCAGATACTTCTTTCCCAGCAGCAGCTGGAATATCTGTCACAGTTTATTTGGTAGTAGAACAACTGGCTTCACCTTCGACCTCACTTGAAGCACTTCTGGATGCTTCTGCTTCTGACTACGACTTGTCGCTGCTAGTACTGTCCATTTCATGTGCCTGTACCTGTACGTTGGATTGCAGTGTAAAATACGTTGATAACTTTGGAATTTTCTCAAGTTGCTTTTCTGCATCTTTTGCTGCCTTTCGTTTACTAGCTCTGCTCTTATACGTTCTGTTAGACAACATCACAAAGCACACCTTTTCATTGGAAATGCTAAAAAATTAAACTACATTAATAACATTTATTTATCTGCTGACCGCCATTATGAACACAAATACACATTCTTTGAATAGGTCAAACAGTAACAGACACATACACAGAACCTCCTCTGCTTTTATATGCACATTCACTCTCACACGCAGACAGCATAAACACACAAACACTTTTTTGTTTCATTTTTTACACTCACTAAACAGCAAATGCACTGCTCAATGAGTGTAAAATATCTGCTCATTCACCCAGGCATACCTCTCAACTGTACAGATGTTCGCAGAATGTCCAGATTTTTGCCTCATATCTTTGGTCCATTTTTCATAAAATTGTGGTTTTCTGGCAAATTAGTGGCAAATCATTAAAGACTGAAGTTAGAAAAGAATGACAGCCATTTGAGTTTAAGACTGCATGCCCTTCAGAAAATTCACGGTAAAGCTGATATTTGCCCAGTTTTGCATGCCGGGCAGCACCGGTTAGCTTGGGTAAAACTATTCCCAGCTCCAAAAAGTCTCCTCTTCAATTTTTCCCTTGGAACTAGACAAACTTTCAACTTAAGTACTCAAGCAGTTCATTTCTCATCCCGGCACTTGCTCAAAACTTATAGCAAGCACTTATAAACCCTAGCACTAGACCCTCCTGTACTGTACAGAAGGACAAGGCTCTCTGTTCGACCTTGCTAGCCATCCAGTAAAACAGTTCACTGTACCTATCCAGGCATGTCCAAAGGGCAGTTTCAGGTATACTCTCCAGTCCAACTGGTGAATCTGGGCATTTTGAGGCAATGTTACAACTGCCTCATGTACACAGACAACTCCCTCCTCCTACCACCAAACACTAATAAATGCGAGAGATGCCGTTATACAGCCAAACTAGAGGCTAAGCTCTCTCAACCCAAGACTGGATCAGACAGTCAAGAGGAGAAGGGAAATACTTGCATCACACCACCAGTCTTAACATAAATCCATTAAACCAGCACTGGCAAAAAACACACAAATACATGAAAACATACTCAGAGGCTCTAAAAAAACATCTGCAAAACCAACAGAGACCTCCAAAGCAAACATTCAAGCAACCTCCACCCCCCAACACAAACCATGAAACACATACTTCACAAAACTAGTGTGCCATGCAATCACAGCCCTTAAGGCAAAATAACATACCCAACATACTAGTAAGAGGTGACTCTATAGTCAGGCACACTGACGTCCCACTCACTTGGCTGAATAAGGAGAAGGTTACTGTTAGCTGCCTGTCGGGTGTCAGGATCTGCCACATACCACAAGCACTCAGGTCACTCCAGAACAAGTACAAATACGACTCTGTCATTGTCCATGTTGGTGTGAATGACCTGAGCCGAACCTACCTGGACTACATGAAGAGAGACATGGAAGAGCTCTCTGATCATGTAGCCCAGGCCGGTATGACCCTGACCATGAGTAGCATCCTGCCCTCACCAAGAATGATACTAAGGTATAAAGAAAAAATTCTCGATTTCAACAATTGGCTAAGTTTCTGGTGTCATTCAAAGGGGATCCAGTGTATGTCCACCTGGGATGACATGCTCGACAAGCCACGCTGCTTCACTAGAGATGGCTTGCACCTGTCACCTTTAGGCTTTCGAATGCTGGCCAAGGCACTTGCCACCCCCATAGTGCCTTTTTTAGGCAAGGCTCAAAAGACAAACCCACCGCCATAAATTTCACAAGTAACAAAAAACTGAGGATAATGCTACTCAATGCCGGAAGTCTAAACCTCAAAATGCATGCACCCGAGGCACTCCTCAGTATGGAGAAAATCAATATATGTGCAGTAACAGAAACCTGGTTTAAGGCTCCAGAGAGCACCACAGCACTACCAGGCTACAATTTATACCATACATTTCGACCACATAACCCAAACTGAAATACAAAAGGCGGGGGGAGTATTCATATTCATCAAAGATACCCACATCTCCAGGTTAGTGGCACAGCACGATGCTTCAGCAATCATCCATGTGCAACTAACAATGGGCAAAACTGCAATTCAAATTGCAGCTTGCTACAGATCACTCACCATGTTCCAGGACCCCCATGCCATTTTTCTGGAAACACTGGAAAACATAAAGGTCCTACCAAACACCCTAATATTGGGTGATTTCAATTACCCAAACATTAACTGGGAGAACTACTCAAGTACTAACTCCCTTGCCCAACTTTTCCTAGAATTTATAAACTCAAATGCCCTGGTTCAACTGGTCAACACTCCCACCAGAGGTGACAACATATTGGACCTGGTCATCACCAACATGGGCGACTGGTGTTCCACACCAGAGGTCAACCCCTTGCTGGTTAGATCTGACCATAAACAAATCACTTTGGATATCCATATTCCGCCCCCACCCCAGGACAAGAAAACTACCGTGAAAAACTTTTCAAAAGCAAACTTCACATTACTTATGACCAAGGTGGAAAGTTTCAAAGCCCCAATGCTGAAGGATAACACCGTCCAAGCTGCAAAATCCTTTACTAATGCATTCTATGGGCAGCTACAAGAATGCATGGATCGTACCATCCCACACAAAACCAAGACTCACTCCTTCAAGAAAAGGAAACCAGTCTGGTGGTCCCCTGCCATAAACAAGCTATACAATAGAAGGAGGAAACTAGTAGAGAAAAGAGTAAAATCCCAAGAAGGGAAGACATCCCTGATCAGTATCAGCAAGAAACTATAATCCCTCATAAAATCATCCAAGGTGAGCTTTAAAAGAAAAATTGCCAAGGACTCCAAAGATAACCACAAGGCATTCTTTAGCTATGTCAAGAATCTAAGTGGCAATGCTCAGATCTGCTCGAAGTTAGTGCAGAATGGCATAAAATACACTGAACTGACTGATATCACCAACATCCTGGCAGACAGCTTCAGTGCAAACTTCACCCCCCTCTCACCCCCAATGGGGTCATAACCATGCCAGAAGAATGTTCAGTCCCTGAAATCACAGACACTGAGGTTAAAACAGCACTCTCCAAAGCCAAAATCACAGCAACAATGGGACAGGACAGTGTCCCAGGCTGCATCCAACATGAGCTCAAATACGAACTAACCCCTCACCTAAACACACTGTTCAAACTCAGCCTCTCCACAGGCTACATACCCATAGAGTGGTGCACAGCAATGGTTATTCCACTCCACAAAGGTGGAGCCACAACAGACCCCAGGAACTATCGCCCTGTAAGCCTGACTAGCTTGGTCCACAAGGCTATGGAGCGCATCATCATGGAACTCATTAACAGAGACATTGGGAACCTCCAAACACTGGACCCTACCCAGTTTGGCTTTGTTAAGGGCAGATCATGCCTCCTTAACCTGATGGACTTCTTTGAGACAGTTACCAAGGCTATAAACGAGGGAAAGGTGGTACACACAGCCTACCTAGACCTCACTAAGGCCTTTGACACCATTCCCCATTCTGGTATTATAGACAAGCTCACCAGCCTGAACATAAACCCATGCATCATAAGATGGGTTGCCAACTGGCTCACGGACAGAACCCACATGGTGACAGTTGCAGGAGCTGGGTCCGACTCTAAACTGGTTACAAGTATTGTTCTCCAGGGCTCAGTCCTAGGACCCCTCCTGTTCGGCATATACTTCTCAGAGGTACAGGCAGGCACAGGAGGACTATGGTTGACCAAGTTCACAGACAATTGCAATCTAGGGGCTATAATTGACTCTCCTGCTGACACAGACATCCTCCAAAAGGTTCTCCCTGAGACGGATACCTGGTGTCAAAATCATGGCCTCAAGCTAAATGCCATAGTCATCCCCTTTGGAAAAAACAAAGTAGCCACAAACTACCACATAGGTGGTAGTCCCCTAAATACAGAAGATGTAATAAGGGATCTGGGGACCCAAGTAGATAGTAATCTCACCTTTGATAATCACATTGCCAAAGTGGTTAGAAAATCCTTCTACGTGGCCCACCTAATCACAAATGGGTTCGCATCCAGATCAAAAGAGGTCATTGTGCCCCTCTACTCATTACTCATCAGACCCATCATAGAGTACAATGCCCCATTTGGGATGTACCTTACAAGACACCAGCAACAGCTGGAAAGACCACAGAAGTACCTCACTAAGAGGATCACTGGCCTCAAACAGATGCCCTATGCAGCTCGACTGAAGAAACTCCAGTTGTACTCAGTTGCATACCGCCTACTCAGAGGTGATCTCTGCCTGACATACAAGGCCATGTCCAACCTAGAATTGATGGACATGCTCCACCTAAAGAAAACCTTATCCCCTCGAGCCACATAGTCTAGGGATCTAAACCTCACCACAACAATAAATAGGACATGCTGGAGGGATAGATTCCTGTCCCAGAGATTTCCCATGCTTTGGAACAAGATCCCAATCTACATTAGGCAGAGCTCTTCGATAACACTCTTCAAAAGAAACCTCGACGAGTGGATGGGAAACAGAAAGTTTACTTTGGGGATCACTTCAGTGGCTCTGCTGGACAGAGGCACAGGGAATTAATCTAAGGGGGCAGCGAAAGCCAACACATTCTGCCTAGGCTTATAAATGCCTTCGGGCAGATAGCCTAGTACCAACCTATGAACCTAAAGCAAAACCTGTTATTCTATCACCTTTCTAAGTCTGTAAGTGCAATATTAAAAAATTGTCCCTATTTTTGTGCCTTTAGCTCAATTTTATTAATGGCTTTGCCCAGATTTCTTGCTGTAAGACGTTGAGAGGTATGGTTTGATCTCTGTCTTACCTACTCTTACTGTCACACACAAGCTTTTTCTCTTTTCTGCTATGAAACAGCAGACCCATCTTGCCGCAGCAATTATTTGTATAGTGACATCCTTCTACATAAAATTCCTTCTTCTCCAATCAGGTTGCCAGTATACTGCTGTCTATTCCCTAAATACAATAATGCCTACTAGCATTACACTCCATTAAATCCACAATAAAATTATCAGCACACAGCACTGTCCTCTTGACGCAGGTCCTACAAAGTGTGAGGCCTCCTCTGAAATCCTGTGAAATATTATATTAAGGCGCCTACGACTGGTTTTAAATAAGCTCAAATTGTCGCCTGGTAAGTGAATTGGAATGTTAATATGGTAACAAGGACAGATGGGTGTATGCACGACCGGTAAGTGATGACAGAAACTAACAGCTGACTAAAAAAGAAACTGGTGATGGGGTTATATAACTGTATTAAGTTACTAGGGTTTAGCACCTCTCTATTAATGGAATAGAATAGAAAGGACAGCTTTTACCTGGAATTTGTGTTCCGAGAAAATGTGAAATGTGACAGCTGTCCAGAGATTTGAGAGAGAAAATATACATTTTCAGTTAGTTTCATGATGCACAATTATTTGTAGCTAAAACAAATTCTGCCTATGCGTGGCTGCAGACCCAACTAAAATTCAAAATTGACTGACAGACAACTGATGGATGCCAATAGCATTATGATGTATCACCTTACATTTTCTTGTCACTTTTAGGGGCCCCCTTCTTTGCAGGGCCCCTTCAGGTCAAAGGGTATGGAGGGTGCTCACTATGTCTCTGTTCATCAGACCCATCATTGAGTACAGTGCTCCCTTTAGTATGTACATAACCAAGCATATCCAACAACTGGAACATCCACAGAGGTTCCTCCCTAAAAGAATACAGGGCATAGGTAAAATGTCCTATGCATTCTGCCTCAAGGCCATATCCCTGTATTCTGTCTCTTACAAGCTTTTGAAGGGAGATCTATGCCTGGCATACAGGGCATTGTCAGACCCCACTCTGATGGACCTCCTGCATATCCACAAAACAAACAGCAACAAAATTACCTATTCTAAAGACTTAAATCTTGCCTGTGATAAAAATAGAATCTGCTGGAGAGACAGGTATGTATCCCAGAGACTACCCTATCTATGGAAAAGGCTTCCCATCCATGTGAAGCAGAGTTCCTCCAAAACCCAATTCAAGTAAATTGGACAATTGGATGGGGAACAAGAAATTCATCCCTGGTTTGGCACCTATGTCTCTAATGGACACAGGCAACCTATCTCCCAGGCCCCATACTTGTAAATATTTAATCTCCCAAACCCCTGCTTAAATTTATCAAGGGTATCAGAACTTGTCAGAGATTTGGGATGCCTAACTAGGCTTAAAAAGGAAACAAAAAAATGCACAAAGTTCAGCTCCAATTATTTATTCAGCCACCACTGATCTGTTACCTCGGCCATTAACCTTCAGTGATCTGTATAACAATCAGCAAGCTTTCCTTTATATACACGTGCAAACAAACATCCCTAATAATTATTCAGTTATACAATTAATAAAAATCTCTTCCCCTTACTTTTATCTATAAATAAAAATCAGGCTTAAAAAGGCCCTTATGGCTGTTAGCCCAGTAAACACCTATGAACTTATGAACCTATGAATTGTAACTCTCCAGCACAAACTCCTTCTATCCTAAGCTTTAATGTACACTGCTACCAGCTGAATTACATCTGCAAACCAAAAGCAAAAATTACTGTTTACCTTTAAAATAAACCAGCCTATAAATACTTGAATGCTAAACAGTAAAACTTCAAATGGCACCAGCCACAAACAAAGTTAAGTAATAAAATGTTTGACTTGAAGCAAATAAGTTAAGCATTTTCTTTTCAAATATTTATTCACTTCATAGAGAATTTGCACAAGAAATAGAAAATACAACGAACAGGCAGAAAATGTTCAGAAAATCTAGCACCTGAACTAGAAACTATCTCCTACTGGCTAAAAAAATGTCCTTAATGTCTCTTGCTTTCAGCATCAAATATAATGTTCCATGTGTCCTGACCGGTAGTAAAACAGAGATTTTTCTCTGTTTCCAGTTGTATCCTTCATCAGACAAAGCTGGAACCATTGTCATTGTTTTAGAAACAGCAGTTAGCTTCTCTGTCTATAAATCCATAAAACAAAATTCCGTGTGTCTCAGTTTGAAGGGTTTGCACATGCCTTTCTATTTCCAGAGTTACGCACTTCTGCATGGAGGTAGAAGTAGATAGTCACTGTGAACATTTGGACTGAGTGTGCTCTGTCTGGATAGAATAGAAATATTTTACTCCAAAGCCTTGTCATGAACCCGAGCTAGTGCTTTTTCTTTTTTCTATGCAACCTGTTGTGCAGTTTTAGGCTGCCCTGTCTGGTTCCTTTATGCTGATGTGTGGCATTGGGTACCACCTTCTTATGCAGTGCCCTGCTGGATGAATAGAGGTCACCCTTTTTTTCCATTTCCTCAGTAGTGTTGCCCTCCTGATCTGCTAACCACATTATAACATCCTCAGGCAAAGTACTGAGTGCTTGTTGCTTATCATCAGGTCTCCTAGCATTTCTAAAATAGTGAACTGACATCTAAAGACTCACTTGTGATAGTAGTTGCTTATTGCTGCTATACAGTCACTCACACTGTCATATGCCTGTTTTCTGTGCACTCTGAATTGTTTCTAAAACTTTGAGGAGGCCTTTTAAAGCATCAAATAAACAGTGTTTAATTAAAATTTTGTTTAAAATGATCATTAATCAAGAATGCACATCTGATATTTCGGACACAGCATGCATTACCTTACTGATAAGCAGAGGAGTTAAAACCCTCAGCCATTGCCCTTGGTCAGTTTGGGGTTAATTTACACAGTCTTTCAAATGCTTGAATAAAACTGTCAAAGTTATCTCCCTCAGTTTGGTACTGACAATGGTGTCTATACTTCAACTTTTACTCCTATTGATCATGTGCTTTTGACCAATGTGTTTGTATCTCATTCTCATGCTGAAACTGCCTCTCTCTTTCTTTTTGCTTCTCTCTTTCTTCAGGTTATACCTCTCTCTGCAATTCACTCTCTTTCTCACTTCTCTACCCTCTTTACACCTTTCAGTGGTGGATCCAGGAATTTGCAAAGGGGGAGGGAGGCGCAGTCTGGGTAGCTGAGTCCCGGGGGTGGGAGTGGGAAAGTGAGACACTGTGTTTGGTGGTTGTGGAAAGATCACCTTAAGAAGCTCTGATATCATGTGTGGAAATACAGCAATATACATTCAGTTGCACATAATGTTGCTGTGGATTTGGTGGCAGATTTTGTTCCACTCAGCTCCCCTGGACCCTCCCACCATTGTCTGTAACTGCCTTTAAATAACTGACCTGTTGAATGTAATGTATTAGAACAGAACACTCATCCATCTACCTACTTAACTGAATAAACTGCTTGAAAGTTCAATATGGCATCTTTATTCCTCCCAAAGAGAAGGTATCAGAGAAAGAGTCACCTAGATCTGCTAGCTAAAGTGATTTTTTTCTGAAGTCATGCATTGTACTCTGTTTCTTGTTAATCATGTCACCCCTGGGTCACAGGTGAGATACCAGATCTGACTAGAGCTTTCTGGATTTCCTCTGTTCACAGTACTCACATTGTCCCATCAATATATTTGCCTTGCATACCGTTAATATTTCCATGTCTCTATGTACTCACAGCTGTGTGGGGCAGATGGTCAAAGTAAACATTAACGTCAGACAGATCAACACAGTGGAAAAAGGGCATATCACTGCACAAAATTTCAATACTCAGGCTTGTACCACAAGAATGACAGTTTACAGAAGGAAGATAGATTAAATTAATAAAAATTTAAATAAAAAATTAAGATACAAAAAAGTAAATAAAGTAAATTAAATGTAAAAGCTCTATTTACATCAGAAACATAACTACAACATCAGGAATAGACTCAGTAGAAATACAAGGATATGCAAAAACAGTACTATAATAAATAAGAGAGGCATACATGTGTTAGAAAAATATGTATTAATGTGTGTATTAGTAATATGCTTAGTGCATTTAGAGCTTGAAAAGAGTTAACACATTTCATAGTTTCATAGTTTCATAGTATAGTACTAGGCTATCTGCCCTAGGGCATTTACAAGCCTAGCCACAGCGTACGTGGCTTTTGCCACCCCGTACGTGGCTTTCGCCACCCCATGTAGTGATACAAAAGTGTACAAAATAAATTTTAGTTTACTGTGCCTCTGTCTAGTAATGGCACAGAGATGACCCCCGGGGTAAACCTACAATCACCCATCCACTCGTCAAGATTTCTCTTGAAGAGAGTCAGTGAGGGGCTCTGCCTAACATGGACTGGGATCCTGTTCCAGAGTGTGGGAAGCCTCTGGGTTATGAATCTGTCCCTCCAGCATGTCCTATTCATATTTGTGCTGAGGTTTAGATCTTTAGCTCTCGTGGCTCTGATGGATATGGATTTTTTGAGGTGGAGCATGTCCATTAATTCCGGATTGGACATGGCCTTGTACGTCAGGCACAGATCACCTCTGAGCAGGCGGTATGCTACTGAATAGAGCTGGAGCTTCTTTAGTCTGGGAGCATATGACATATGTTGGAGACCCTTGATCCTCTTGGTGAGGTACTTTTGGGGTCTCTCCAGCTGCTGCAGGTGCCGGGTGAGGTACATACCAAATGGGGCATTGTACTCAATCATAGGCCTGATAAGGGAGGAATATAGGGGTACAACGATATCCTTTGATCTGGATGTGAATCCCTTCATGATAAGGTGGGCAAGGTAGAAGGTCTTTCTAACCACTTTGGCGACGTGGGTGTCAAATGAGAGGTCACTGTCAACTTGGGTCCCCAGGTCTCTGATTACTTTTTCCATACTTAATGGATTACCACCTATGTGGTAATTTGTGGGTACTTTGTTTTTCCCAAAGGGGATGACTATACATTTTTTGGCATTTAGTTTAAGGCCATGACTCTGGCACCAGTAGTCTGTTTCTGTAAGGACCTTCTGAAGGATGCATGTGTCAGCTGGTGTATCAACTACGGCGCCTAGTTTGCAGTCATCTGCAAACTTTGTCAGCTACAACCCCCCTATGTTTGCCTGCACATCTGAGAAATAAATGCTGAATAAGAGGGGTCCCAACACAGAGCCCTGTGGGACTCCACTTGTGACTGGCTTAGAATCTAACATAGCTCCAGCTATTCTGACTTTGTGGGTTCTGTCCTTTAGCCAGTTTGCAACCCATCTTGTGACATATGGGTTTACATTTAAGCTGTTGAGCTTGTCTATGATGCCTGAGTGGGGTATTGTGTCGAAGGCTTTTGCCAGGTCCAGGTAGGCTGTATGAACTGCTTTGCCTTCATCGATGGCTCTAGTGACTGTTTCAAAAAAGTCCACCAGGTTCAAAAGGCAGGATCTGCCTTTTACAAAGCTGAACTGGGTAGGGTCAATTGTCTGTAGGTCCCCGATGTCTTTGTTTATGAGTTCCATAATGATCCTTTTCATAGCTTTGCAGACCAGGCTGGTCAAGCTTATGAGGCAGTAGTTTCCAGGGTCTGTAGAGGTGCCTCCTTTGTGGAGTGGGACCACTGTTGCTGTATGCCAGTGTTCAGGGACATATCCTGTAGTAAGGCTAAGATTAAACAGCATTCTTATGTGCGGGTTTAGCTCCTCTAGGAGTTCACGTAGCATGCAACCCGGGACACCGTCTGGTCCCATAGATGCTGTATTTTTAGCTTTGCTGAGAGCAGCTCTCACCTGGACATCTGAGATGTCAGGGAGGTTGCATTCAGCTGGGATAAATACTTCATCTTTTGGGGGCGAGGGAGGGGAGAAATTTGCACTGAACCTGTCTGCCAGTATATTGGCAATATCTGTGGGTTCAGTGTATTTCTTGCCATTATGAGCAAACTCTGAGCATATCTGAGGGTTTCCGCCCAGGTTTCTAACATAACTGAAGAAGGCCTTGTGGTTATCTTTAGTGTCCTTAGCGATTTTTCTCTCAAAGTTGGCCTTTGATGATTTTATGAGCAATCGCAGTTTTTTGCTAGTGCTGATCAGAGATGACTTCCCTTTATGGGATTTTGCTCTGTCTTGCAGTAGCTTCCTTCTCTTGTTATAAAGTTTGTTTATGGCTGGGGTCCACCAGATAGGACGCCTGCCTTTGGTGGAAAGGGTCTTGGTTTTATTTGGGATTGCATGATCCATGCATTCTTGAAGATGTCCGTAGAAAGCATTTGTGAAGGATTCAGCAGTGTGGGATGTGGTTTCCACTGGCCCAGGAGGCTTGAAGGATACCATTTCAGTCCTAAGGAGTGTAAAGTTGGCTTTTGAGAAGTTTCTCACTGTGGTCTTTTGTGCTGGGGGAGAAGGTGGGATATGAATATCTAGGGTTATTAGTTTGTGGTCTGATCTCACTAGTGAGGGGTATACTTCCGGTGTTGAGCATTTTGTCCCCATGTTTGTGATGATCAGGTCAAGTATATTATTTCCCCTTGTGGGGGAGGTGACTAGTTGTTCCATCGCATTTGAGTTGATGAATTCCAGGAACTTGGGCTAGGGTGTTAGGGCTTGAATAATGCACCCAGTCTATGTTTGGGTAGTTGAAGTCTCCCAATATGATGGTATTTGGTGAGACATTCATATCCTCCAGTGTCTTCAGGAAGGCTGAATGGAGTTCCTGAGATTGAGAGGGTGGTCTGTAGCATGCTACAAGTTGTATAGCAGTTTTTCCTATGGTTAGTTGCACATGGATGGTCTCCGATGCTTCGTGCATTGCCACTAACCTGGAGGTGTGGGTGTCTTTAATGAATATGGACACTCCCTCTCCTTTTGTGGTTCGGCCCAAGTTTTGGGGCCGAAATGCATGATACGAGGTATAACCTGGTAGGGCTGGGGTGCTCTCAGGAGCCTTAAATCAGGTTTCAGTTACTGCACAGACATCGATGCTCTCCATACTGAGGAGTGCTTCGAGGGCCTGCATCTTGAGATTTAGACTTCTGGCATTGAGCAGCATTAACCTTAGTTTTTTTCCTTTTTTGTTTTCTAAGGTGGTGGGTTTGTCTTTTGAGCCTTGCCTAAAAAAGACACTATGGGGGTGGCAGGAGCCTTAGCCAATATCCGGAAGCCCAGTGGTGACAGGTGCAAGCTGTCCCTTGCGAAGCAGCGTGGCTTGTCCAGCATGTCATCCCAAGCAGACAGACATTGGATCCCCCTAAAATGACACCAGTAATTGAGCCAATTATTAAAGCTAATCATCTTGTCTTTGTATTGTGGCATCATTCTTGGTGAGGGCAAGATGCTGCTCAGGGTCAGGGTCATACCGGCCTGGGCTACATAATCAGAGAGCTCCTCTATGTCTCTTTTCATGTAGTCCAAGGAGGTACATCTCAGGTCATTCACGCCAGCATGGACAATGACGGAGTCATATTTGTACTTGCTTTGGAGTGAGTTGAGTGCTTGTGTTATGTGGCGGATCCTAGCACCCGACAAGCAGTTCACCATTACCCTCTCTTTGTTCAGCCTGGTAAGTGGAATGTCAGTGTGTCTGACTATAGAGTCACCTATTACTAGTGTATCAGGCATGGTGTTTCGCCTTAAGGGCTGTGATTGCTTGGCACACTGACTTAGTGTACTATGTGCTAAACAGTCATAGCCCTTAAGGCCAAACACAATGCCAGACACACTTGTCATTGGTGACTCCATAGTCAGACACACTGACGTCCCGCTCACCAGATTGAGTAAGGAAAAGGTCACAGTAAGCTGCCTGTCGGGCGCTAGAATCCGCCACATAATGCAAGCACTCAGGTCTCTCAACAGCAGGTACAAGTACGACTCAGTCATTGTCCATGCTGGTGTAAACGACCTGAGACGTACCTCCTTGGACTACATGAAAAGAGACATTGAGGAGCTCTCTGATTATGTAGCCCAGGCAGGTATGACCCTGACCTTGAGCAGTATCCTACCTTCACCAAGAATGATGCCACAATATGAAGATAAGATGATCAGCTTTAATAATTGGCTTAAACTCTGGTGTCATTCAAAAGGGATCCAATGTCTGTCTGCCTGGGATGACATGCTGGACAAGCCACGCTGCTGCAAGGGACGGCTTGCACCTGTCACCCTGGGCTTCCGGATATTGGCAAAGGCTCTTGCCACCCCTATAGTGCCTTTTTAGGCAAGGCTCAAATTCTAAACCTACCACCCTAGAACACAAAAAAGGAAAAAAACTAAGGGTAATGCTGCTCAATGCCAGAAGTCTCAACCTCAAGATGCACGCACTCGAGGCCCTTCTCAGTATGGAGAACATTGATGTCTGTGCTGTGACTGAAACCTGGTTCAAGGCTCCTGAGAGCACCCCAGCACTATCAGGTTTTACCTCATACCATGCGTTCCGGCCCCAAAATCCGGACAACACCAAGAAAGGAGGGGGGGTGTCCATATTCATCAAGGACACCCATACCTCAAGGTTGGTGGCAACGCACAATGCATCGGAGACCATCAAGGTGCAATTAACCACAGGCAAAACTGCTCTGCAATTTGTAGCATGTTACAGGCCACCCTCTCAAACTCAGGAAACTCACATAGCCTTCCTGAAAACACTGGAGGGGATAAATGTATCTCCAAACACCATCATACTAGGTGACTTCAACTACCCTAATATAGACTGGGATCACTACTCAAGCCCAAACACTCTAGCCCAAAGATTCCTGGAGTTCATAAACTCAAATGCCATGGAACAACTAGTCACCATCCCCACAAGAGGTGAAAACATACTTGACCTCATCATCACGAACATGGGATCACAATGTTCAACACCGGAAGTATACCCCTCACTGGTGAGATCAGATCATAAACTAATCTCACTGGAGGTCCTCATCCCGCCCCACCCGAGATAAAAAAGACCACAGTGAAAAACTTCTCAAAAGCTGACTTCACACTTCTAAAGACTAGTGTGGTCTCCTTTAAGGCCCCCGAGCCGGTGGTAAACATTACCCAAGCCGCTGAATCACTTACAAATGCCTTCTACCAGCACCTACAGGACTGCATGGATCAGGCAATCCCAAACAAAACAAAGACTCTTTGTACCAAAGGCAAGCGTCCAGTCTGGTGGACCCCAGCCATAAACAAGCTCTACAACAAAAGGAGCAAGCTACTACAAGATAGAGCAAAATCCTTAAAAGGTAAGACACCTTTGATCACTATAAGTAAAAAACTAAGAGCTCTCATAAAATCATCCAAGGCAAATTTTGAGAGAAAAATCGCTAAGGACTCAAAAGACAATCATAAGGCCTTCTTTAGCTATGTTAGAAACCTGGGAGGAAACTCCCAGATATGCTCAGAATTAGTTCAAAATGATGTGAAAATTACTGAACCTACAGACATTGCCAATATACTTTAGGTACAACACTGTGTGGTAAGTGTAAAATCTGCTCTCATGTGGAGAATATTTTTTATTATATTAATGGAAAAAGTTATAAATCTACGGGTTCCTTTAGTTGTCTCACTAAACAAGTTATTTACACAATTAAATGTGGCTGCAAAAAATTCTATATAGGACAAACTAAAAGAATGTTTAAAGTGAGAATAATGGAACATCTGAGGGACATTAAGAATAATAAGTTAGAGAGCCCTTTGGCTCAACATTTTGTAAAATTTCATAATTCTGATGTAACTAATTTTAGGGCATCTATACTAGAAGAGGTTTATAGTAAGGGAGGTAGTGAAGAAAAAATAAAGAATTTACTTTTAAGAAAGGAATTAATTTTTATTTTAAAATATCAGACACTTACACCAAAGGGACTAAATGTTGACTGTTGTTGGAAGAGTGTAATATGAACTTGTCTTTTTAAATGGTAATGGATTTTTAATTGTTTAATGATTATCTAATTATGTAAAGAGTTAATGGGTGTGTATATAAATAGGGAACAGTGATGTATTGTAATTTACTCCTTGAAGGCTTTGTTGAGCCGAGGCGCTAGAGACTGTACAGCAAATAAATCGTTATTGGTGAACTGGCTGTTGTCGTATTCTACATTTGGGTTCTCATCTTGTTCGAGCTGAAGAGCTGGTGTTGTGATTCTTATTGCCAATATACTGGCTGACAGGTTCAGTGCAAACTCCCCCCCCCTCCCCCCCCAAAATGAGAGATATCTATACCAGAGGATTGTAGCCCCCCAAACATCTCTAACGCCCAGGTGAGAACTGCTCTCTCTAAGGCGAAAAACACAGCATCCATGGGACCGGATGGTGTCCCCGGCTGTGTGCTCCATGAACTCAAAGAGGAATTAAATCCGCAGTTAGGACAGTTGTTTAATCTTAGCCTCACCTCAGGATACGTACCCGAGGAGTGGCGCACGGCAACTGTGGTCCCACTTCACAAAGGCGGTGCCTCCACTGACCCTGGAAATTACCGTCCCATCAGCTTGACAAGCCTGATCTGCAAAGCCATGGAGAGGATCATAATGGAACTCATAAATAAAGACATAGGGAACTTGCAGACTTTGGATCCAACCCAGTTTGGCTTTGTCAAAGGCAGATCATGCCTTTTAAACTTGGTCGACTTTTCAAACAGTCACCAAGGCCATTCATGAGGAAAGGCAGTCCATACAGCCTACCTCGACCTGGCAAAGGCTTTCGACACAATACCCCACTCAGGTATCGTTGAAAAACTCATCAGCTTAAATGTAAACCCATACATCACAAGATGGGTTGCAAACTGGCTAAGTGACAGAACCCACAGGGTCAGAGTTGCTGGTGCCATGTCAGACTCAAAGCCTGTCACAAGTGGGGTCCCACAGGGCTCAGTCCTGGGCCCACTCTTGTTTGGCATCTACTTTTCTGAAGTACAAGCAAACACAGGAGGGGTATGACTGACAAAGTTTGCAGATGACTGCAAACTGGGCGCCATAGTCGAAAACACATCTGACACAGATATCCTTTAGAAGGGTCTCACAGAAATGGATAACTGGTGCCAGAGCCATGGCCTAAAGTTAAACACCAAGAAATGCATAGTCATACCCTTCGGGAAAAACAAGGTTACCCCTAGCTACCATATAGGTGGCAATCCACTGAGCACAGAAGAAGTTATCAGAGATCTGGGGACTCAGGTTGACAGTAACCTATCGTTTGACACTCACGTTGCTAAAGTAGTTAGGAAGACCTTCTACATTGCCCACCTGATCATGAAGGGATTCACATCTAGATCAAGGGAGGTCATCGTCCCCCTGTACTCATCACTCATCAGACCAATGATTGAGTACAATGCTCCATTCGGAATGTATCTGACCCAACACCTGCAGCAGCTGGAAAGGCCCCAAAAGTTCCTCCCCAAAAGGATAAAGGGTCTCAAAAATATGTCTTATGCTGCCCGACTGAAAGATCTTCAGCTCTATTCAGTCGCTTACCGCCTGCTCAGAGGTGACCTGCGCCTGACATACAAGGCCATGTCAAACCCAGATTTGATGAACATGCTTCACCTCAAAAAATCTAGATCCCTCAGAACTACAAGGGTGGGAGACTTAAACCTTGACACGGTCATTAATAGGACATGCTGGAGGGACAGATTCATCACCCAAAGACTCCCTATGCTGTGGAACAAAATCCCGGTACATGTGAGGCAGAGCACCTCACTGGCCATGTTCAAGAGAAATCTTGACCAATGGATGGGAGATCGCAGATATACCCCAGGGATTACCTCAGTGTCTCTGCTTGACAGAGGCACAGCAAAACAATGGGCATAGTTTTCTTCAAACTAAAGGGGTGGCGAAAGCCACAAAAACTCTGGGCTAGGCTTATAAATGCCCTTGGGCAGATAGCCTAGTATGAACCTATGAACCTATGTGTTGCATGTGCTGTGTTTTGAGGTGGTGTTTTCATGGGTGTCTGCTTTGGGAGCCTCTGTTGTCTTGGTAAGTTTTTTATTAGAGCCTCCGAGTATGTCTTTGTGTTTTTATGTGTTTGGTTTGCAGTTGTGGCTGGTTTATGTGAGACTGGGATTGTTGTGTGTGTGGTTACCTTCTCCTCATGTCTGGTCTTGCTAGTCCTGTGTTGAGAGAGTTCAGCCTCCAGTTTGGCTATATAGTTGCATCTCTCACATGTATTTGTGTTTGTTGGGAGGAGGAGAGGGTTGTCTGTGTACATGAGACAATTGTAACATTGTCTCAGGATTCCCAGATTAACCAGCTGAACTGGAGAGGACGTCAGTAATATACCACTCGACATGCCAGAATAGTATAAGGGAGTGATGTAAAACTGGGTCAAAGAGGACTTTGAAGGGAAGTGGGTATTAACACGGGTTATAGGTGGATGTAGTGCTTACGTTAGTTTAAGGGTGCTTCACTTGAAAGAAGGGTTTTAGGAGCAAGTGCTAGGCTTATAATACAGCGAATAGACTGGTTTTGTTGAAAGTAGAGCTTTCTTAAGGGAAAAACTGAAGTGCAGACTTGGCAGATCCAGGAATAGTTTAAGCCTGTTTAACCGGCACTGCACAATGTGCACAATTGCACAAAGCCATGCAAACGCGGATTTTAAACAGGGAACTTCAAAAGAGCTGGAAATGGTCCAAAATGATCAATTACTACAAGCTCTTGTGCTGAGGTCACTCCCTCAGGGACAGATAGGCTGCTCAAGGCTCCCCACTCCCACTGGTGAGCAAAGAAACTTCCTTCTATCGAAGTAAGGCAATGGACAACACAGGAACTACACCACAGTCCAGAATACAGCAAAGCCTGTATACTGGTCTAAACTAGGTAAAAAAAGGCAGGAAAACAAAGTTTTTTTTTGTTTTTTTTTTGTTTTTTAAGTTGAAAAGTACACAGAAATGCAGGAAACAGTAATAAATCAATTACACAGGCTAGCACACTTTAGTGGGCAGCCTCAACAGTTAAATTTAACAAACACACTTTCGACCAACTGTAACTTAAGTGCAGATAATGTACAATGCAAAAAACAGGTAATAAAGCAGTTTAAACTTATTCAAAGTAAGAAAAAGAAGGTCTCTCAGGTAAAACAGCAAAAAAATACTTAGATCAGGAAAGTAGTTGCTTTTCTCAGTTCTCTGCTGCTAGCACCACTCTGCAGGAACACGAGGAGCTGTTTCTGAGTAGTATAGCCAGAAAAAACACTCAGAGGCAGATTTTAAACAGGGAACTTCAAAAGAGCTGGAAATGGTCCAAAACGACCAGTTATTACTACAAGCTCTTGTGCTGAGGTCACTCCCTCAGGGACAGATAGGCTGCTCAAGGCTCCCCACTCCCACTTTATTCTATTTCATACTGCATAAATCTGTACAACCTGCAGATGCTTTCTGATCTTGTATTGTTAGCTAAAATCTTGCTTGTGCCTTGGAAATTTACTGAGAAGCAGATGATTCCTGCTTATGTTAGGAAAATAATGAATAGAACAATACTACTTGTATGAAGCTTAGACAAGAAGTTCCGTTTGTGCTGTGAGAAAATACACAGCTGTAGAAGCTATAGATAATTAGGACAAAGCCTGTTTGAAAATATGAACTGCAATCAGCATTTGCTTGTATCTGAGTTAGAAGAGTTAGAAGAGTACCTTGAAATGTAACACTGTACAATAGAAGCCTGTAAACGAATTAGTGCCCACCAAGGCCAGGTTGTTTTTCCTCAAAAGTTTCTTACAAATCTAGTCATGTCAGCAGAAAATCTGAGTAACATCTGCTGTAGAACAATACTGAAAGTTGTGTTTGATTACGTCAGCCATAGAAGGCCATGTCCTGTAAAATAGTATAAGAATAAGCATACTTCCTGTTAGTAGTTAGACAAATCCTTGTATTTGCATATTTTTGTCTCCTTGCAGCAAGTAATTAAATATGCCTTACCTGAACCTTACGTGTATTGGTCTTTGAAGTTTTTTCCTTTGACAGATTGGTCCTTCGGACCGGAAACCCTCACTTCGCCTTGGATCAGACAGGCCAGGTGGCTTGAAACCGTACGGGGAAGAAACCACATTGGTTCTTCTTAGTTGAAAAGCTCTCCGACTGAATTGTCGTACAAAAGAGGCCAGCCACTTTCTGATCTGTGACTGAAGGATGGGTTTACTCGAACCAGGTGATCAATCATGAAGGCTCAGGTAAGGCAAATCTACCTTTTTTTCTGTTTTAGATCAGGGACTAGATTTGTATTTATTTTGTTAAGACTTTGTTTATACAAGCCAGGGACAAAAAGATTACTGTCTTGTCATAGATCAGGGAAAGAGAGCAGGTAGGCAGTCATTCTGAAGAGACTATAACAAAATCCGTGGTACCACGTTAAAAATAAGGAGTTACGTAATGATTAAAAGGGTAGAACAAAATGGGTAATAATTGTACTAAAAGATCCCAAAGTCCGCTGTTAACCGAAGACGCGAAATACATGCAGTCACAGCGTGCTGATAATATTAAATACTACTCAAAATGGGTTAATAAGTATAAATTTGATGGTAAATTAGAAACATCCTCGCTTGTCAAACTTGTCAAACAGCTTAAAACCGATTCTAAAGGTCGGGTAAAAAAGCAACGTCAATTAGGAACTCCTCAGGCACACAGGTGGATTGAGGATGTAAACCGAAGGGAACAAAAGAATAATAATTCAAAAGCAATGTTTTTAGATTAGGAGGACAATAACTTAGTAATAGCATTGGCCCCTCCACCTCCCTTACCAGAATATGAGGCAAGTGAACAAGTTAGTCCACCCCTGCGATATCCTGCTGTCACTGTAAGTACAGACACTACAAAAGCTAAACCATTTATTAGAGATCCCGTCGAGACCAGGTCTTGAACATGGGCAGGAAACTCAAAAGGGGACATTGAGTTATATCAAATGGGTAGAAATTCACGATTTATGAGTGAAGAAGAAATATTCCCACTTATAGAAGTGCCTAATCCTCAGGCAGGGCAAGAAGGTCAGAACCCAACTACTCTAGTGTATAGACCCTGGACTCTGGAAGACATCCGGAAAGCCACTGAAGGAATTCCCCATCCAAAAGTTAATTTTAGAAAGTTCTTAGAAGATTTGCAAGGAATGAGGCTAAGTTATAATTTAAATGGAGAAGAGGTAGAAAAAGTAGTCAGACAAATTGTTGGACCAGATTGGCACATGATTAGTGGCAACTGGAATCCCCGTGATGCTGCGCTCAGGCCCCTCCCACATAGCAGCGCAGAATTAGACAACAGAGTGAAAGGTCTTACAGACCGCATCTCTGAGAAATGGAAGCCTAGGGCAGACTGGACTTGCATTAATCAATGCATCCAACAGGAAGGTGAAACTATCGCCAGATATTATGCCAGACTATTAGAATGTTTTAATAACCATTGTGGAATGCAGGTTCCTGAAGATCAGACACAATTCCCCATATGAGCAGCAGTTAAAGAATGCATTTTTGAAAGGCAGTATTACACCCATAAACAGCTTTATTACAAAGCACATGGTAGATCATCGTACAAGCAGGTTACAGTCATTACTTGAATATGCTAGGCATGCCGAAAGGCATTTTAATAGCAAAAAGAAAAAGAAAGCCCAAGCATTTTCTGTAGAAGATGGAGCAGAAGTTTATGTAGTACAGTCCGGAAAAAAGGGCAAGAGAAATGGCCAGGGATACAAACAATCTGATCAGCGATCAGAGGACTTTGAAGGGCGAAAGTAAAGGGGTGAATGTTTTAAATGTGGTAAAAAGAGACACTTGGCAAGGGATTGCAAGAAAAACAAGAAAGCAACCATGGACGATAAGAAGGGTGATGACTGACTATATGATAGTCAGGAATCACTAGAAGGGGATAGCAGAGAAGGGACAAATGAGAATGTGATAGAGGGAGTAGAGAATGTGATAGAAGAAATAGAGGAAGTGCAGGAAGTCACGGATAGTGAAGAAAATTAAATATTAGATTTGGCCTTATTGAGCTTAGAGCTCTATTTAGCAGACACGAAACCAGAAGTTACACTCCTGGTAGAAGGGAGGGAAGTCAGATTCTTGTGTGACTCAGGGGGCATCACGGACCCTGATACATCCCTCCAAACTGCCAGAGAACTCAGAGTCATCTGATTACATATTAGTGAAAGCAGCTAATGGACAGCTGTATTGAGAGCCCCTCTCCCATAATATTGTGATAACTGATCCTGGTTCAGGATTGACCCAGAAAAGCAAAATTGTTGCTTCTGCAAAATGCCCAGTAAACCTCTTGGGCAGAGACCTTATGCAGCTATTTGGTATAGCAGTAGTTCCGACTATGCAGGGTATGAAAGCACAGTGACAAACTGATACCTTTGCAGTGCAAACAGAGGGTAAAATGTTTTATTGGTACAGCCAGGACTTGGTTATGACTGGTCCAGGGGCAGTGACCGAAGATTTGATGAATGTAGCCATCAGCAAGTTCCCCTCCCTTGACATTGATAAACAGCATTTGTTGCACTGTACTCTGTATTATTGTAACACACCAGGACCTGATAAGGAATATGAGCAAGAATTGTTTAGAAATCATGCAAACAGATTGATATTGCATAATCTGTACTGGGACACAGAAGGGAACAGTGTAGATAGCTGTTCATTGCCCCAGGAGCTCTTTGCACTCTATAAATCTAATTGATTACCACATGTTAGCTTAACTAAGGGCAAGAATGTAAAATGGGTAGACTTAGGAGAAAAAGTTACGAGATGGGAAAAACAGACAGAGTTAGAACTGTCAGAACAGGGAATATAAATGCATAAGTTGAATTGGATAACTCTGACACACCCAGCTGTACACTTGCAGTCTAGCAAGGACAGCTGATTAGCACTCCTATTGAAGGAGGAATAGAATGCCTTACAGAATATACCAGAAACTCTCTGGCCAACAGGAAAGTCAGATGTTGGACTTATTCGAACCAGACCGTCAGAAGTGGCAGTGTCCCCTGGAACCTGGATTTGGGTGAAGACAGTAAAGAAAAAGAATTGGGCATCACCAAAGTGGGAAGGTCCATATCAAGTGCTTCTGTCGACACCCACTGCAGTCAAAATTGTGGAGCGTGCCTCCTGGATCCACCTGACGCACTGTAAATTAGTCAAAAACTTTGAACTGGACAAAAATCTTGTCACATGCCAAGAGTAAAAATGATAGAGTCCAGAAGAAACAGGAATGCAGAACAACCCTTTCCTCAGAAGTATTGCATAATCATCCTGTTAACTGTACTAGTGACAATAATCTTTATGTTGTGGCCTTTCCTTTTCCCAGCCACACAGACTGAACTGAATAAACGTGAAGCGTTACTCATAGACTGGCATCCACACTTTAACACTTACCAGGCAATTAAATATGTGTATGCTGAGACTTTCAATGTTTCAAATTGCTGGATTTGCACAGCTTTGCCGACAGCATACGGGGGTTATTAATGACTACAGTCCCCCTAGGTGTCAATGAGACCTGGGAGAACTTGATTTATGATACCTCAACCATTACATCACAAGATAAAATAGCATTGCACTTGTCTGTTCCACAAAAGGGAACTGTGTGTTTTTATAAAAATTATACTGTTCAGGTGGGTTGGAGCAATTGCAATGTGACTGTTCCTTATAACTGTTACACTAAAGGTAACAATGTAGATCTTTATTGTAATACAAACTATGATTCATTTCCTGGCTTGATGCACAAAACAGTTGATGAAGTAAAACATAATTCTGTTCTTTATAAACAACTGTCTATAATTGATAGAAAAATGTTTCATGCAGGGCATGTGTATATTCATAGCAAGGTTACTACTAAAGCAGAGGATTGTTATTTTGTGTGTGGCAGAAAGGCATACAAATGGTTACCTGAGAATTGGTCCGGCAGTTGTTTTTTGGGTTATCTGGTTCCGGCCATACAACACACTGCAGTTTTGCCTTGACTAAAAATTTGAAATGTCTGAGAGGTCATCAAGAAACCTGTAAATCCAGTGGGACAAATCGATGCGTGTTGGAAAGACCATCATTCCATAGGCAAAGGACTGACACATATGGACTTGAGTGATAGCGTTATATCGTGGGCAGGCATATCACTGGCATATGGAGCAGTGAAATCGATCTGGGAGCTGAGAAAACTGTTGAAACTTCTCAAAGTAATGAGTAATGCAACTTTTTCCACTCTCGAATTGGTGACTGATGAACTGAATGCTATGAGAACTGTAGTGCTTCAAAACTGCATGGCTCTCGACTTCACCCTAGCAGCGAGAGGTGGTACTTGCGCTTTAATCCAAGAAGAATGCTGTTCGTATATTCCTGACCATAAACACAAGCTAGACAATCATCCTGAGGTAATTCAGCAAGTGTCAGCCATGACCAAACCAGGCCCAAACCCACTGACGGACTTTTTCCAGAAAGGGTTAACACATTTATTCCATTTCATACTGTATAAATCTGTACAAACTGCAGATGCTTTCTGACCTTGTATTGTTAGCTAAAATCTTGCTTGTGCCTTGGAAATTTACTGAGAAGCAGATGATTCCTGCTTATGTTAGGAAAATAATGAATAGAACAATACTACTTGTATAAAGCTTAGACAAGAAGTTCTGTTTGTGCTGTGAGAAAATACAAAGCTGTAGAAGCTATAGATAATTAGGACAAAGCCTGTTTGAAAATATGAACTGCAATCAGCATTTGCTTGTATCTGAGTTAGAAGAGTACCTTGAAATGTAACACTGTACAATAGAAGCCTGTAAACGAATTAGTGCCCACCAAGGCCAGGTTGTTTTTCTCAAAAGTTTCTCACAAATCTAGTCATGTCAACAGAAAATCTGAGTAACATCTGCTGTAGAACAATACTGAAAGTTGTGTTTGATTATGTCAGCCATAGAAGGCCATGTCTTGTAAAATAGTATAAGAATAAGCATACTTCCTGTTAGTAGTTAGACAAATCCTTGTATTTGCATGTTTTTGTCTCCTTGCAGCAAGTAATTAAATATGCCTTAACTGAACCTTACGTGTATTAGTCTTTGAAGTTTTTTCCTTTGACAACATGTAAACATACACACCAACAATATATACCACAAACTTACATGTCAGTTTTTCTAGTACAGAGAGAGATGTATGAAGTGAGATATTCAGAGTGTTTATTTAAAACAACGACATATTGCACACCATGTTTTACCCATGTAGCATGTTAGGCTATGGGTTTGCTATTCAGCTATGGTTTTATTACTTGGGTATTAGGCTATGGATATGTCAGTCTCAGACACAATGTACTTCTCTACATACTTTTCTTAAATAATGATACATAAGAGGATATGCTGTTTTTTTGCATGTTTTAAATAAATTCATTTATTCACTCATTCATTTCATAATTCAACTAGGAAGGCCCTGTCAGCCAGAGGCCCTTGTATAAAATAGTTTTTTTTTACTTTAAAAGTAATGACTAGAAAGCACAAAAAATGTGGTAGGGATGTTCTTGAATACAGATTGCATGCTCTTAGTGTTGACATTCATTAATCCAGGGTTTAAGTCTTTCATACAATCCTTCATTCGACAGGGTATAATGAAAACTAGAAATCAAATGGTATTAAAGAATGTATTTATAACTATGATCAGACCCATGGTAAAATATAATTTGTTGTTTTGTAATGTATTACTGACAAAGGAAATTCAGAAATAGGTTAAAGAAGGTTTACAAAAAGAAGAAACAAAATTAATAAGTAGACGTAAGTTAAGAGATTGAAGTATTTGGATGTTTTCAGCATTTCATATAGAGTAATCAGGGGAACTTATTAAGGCTACATTACAAGAAATAGTTTTGATCTTAAGCAAGCAATTTATTTTATTTTTTATTTTACATTTGTTTACCGGGCTAGTCTAACTGGATACATGCCCATTTTCAGTAGAGGCCCGGGGAGATAAGCTCCTAGGTAAGACAATGAATTTAACACAATTCTATCTATGGATATAGAAGACAAATAAATTCTATTTACAGTGCCAATTACAGGTTATCATAGTAAAAAAAAATAACAGTGTAGAATACAGGCATAACAAAGGATGCAGTTAAAATCCCAAAATTTAGTGTAGAATACAGTCATAGCAAAAGAAAGTAATATAGATTAGGTGTTCTAGAGATAGTTAGTAGAACTAGTTTTATAAGGAAGAAGTTTCTTTAGATGAGTAGATGGGATGGGAAGATCAGAGTATTTAGTGACTCTTGAGCTAGTCAGGTTTAGAGCATGGGCATAACCAATGAGTTTTGAGATGCACTTTTAGATTGTTTTTGAAACAGGAAAGTGAGGGAAGTGTGGAGAGTTCGTTTGGTAGGAGATTCCAGGCTTTTCCAACTATATTAGAAAAAAGTGAGTCACCAGCCTTGTTGTTTGTTTTAGTAGTATGTGCTAGAAGTTTCTGAGAAGACCTTAAGGAATCTAGGTTTTTATAGGGAGTGATTAGTGTGGAAAGAATAGGTGTTTTGGAAGGTGTGTAAAGGGTTTTGTGAGCTATAGTTAGTTGATGGTATTTAATTAGATTTTGTAGTTCAAGCCATCCTAGCTGTTTTAAATTAAGGCAGTGATGGGTTCAAAATGGGTTACCTGTTGCAAATCTGGCGATGTTATTGTAGGACATTTCCAGTTTGCTGAGATTATTTTAGATAGTTTAGTAAAAATAGGTGAGGCATATAGAAGAGGAGAGATTAGATGAATGTGTGCTATTGTGGTTCGAGCTGAAGGTAGGAGAAATGATTTTATCCTATATAGAGAGCCTAGCTTTTTGTTGACAGATTTTATAGTATTGTTTATATGGATATCAAAGTTTAGATTATTGTCAATGGTGACTCCTAATAGTTTGGTGGTAGGTTCAGGGGATATAATAGTTTTATTGGTAGAGTTAGCTGAGAAATCCAATGGGGGGATTTTCTAGTAGGAGAGAAAAGGAGGAGTTTAGTCTTTTTGGGGTTTAAGAGAAGGCATCTATGTGTGAACCATTGCTCAACTGTGTTAAAGACTTGTTGGGTAAGGTAGAGAAGTTCAGAAGAGGAGGGGGCTGAGCATATCAGTGTAGAGTCATCTGCATATTGTATGCATGTGGCTTGGGGGATGGCAAGGTGAAGGTCATTGATGAAAATGGAAAAAAGTAGAGGTCCAAGGATGGATCCTTGGGGGACACCAAGGTTGACTGGCAAGTGAGTAGAGAGAGACTTGTGCCATAGTACGGCCTGTTGTCTTTTGTCAAGGTAAGACTGGAACCACTTTATGGAGGATGTATCAAGTGACAGGGATTTTAGTATTGTGATGAGAATTTGGTGATTTACCATGTCAAAAGCTTTAGACAGGTCAATAAATAGGGCAGAAGAGAGTTTGTTTAGATTGCGGTGTTTGTTGATACTATCTGTGAAGGAAAGAAGGGCAGTAGTGGTGCTATGTGAAGGTCTAAAACCATACTGACAGTTGGCTAGTAAATTATTTTGTGTTAGATGGTGAAGTAGTTGTCTGTGAATGCATTTTTCCATGATCTTTGCCAGAGGTGAGAGTAGGGCAATGGGATGATAGTTGGAGAGTTCAGTGGATTGCCCACCTTTGTGGAGGGGGATAATATGGGAAATTTTCCATAAAGTAGGGATATAACTTTCGGTAATAGTTCTATTGATCAGGATAGATATTGGATAGGCAATAGCTTTAGTGGCTAGTTGTAGGAATTCAGCTGGTAGTTGGTCTGCTGAGGGAAAGCATGGTTTCAATTTCTGAAGAAGGGTTAGTATATATGATGTTGGGATGGGTTGAAAGTGAAAAGAAGGGGGAAAGGTTGCTTTATTAGTAGGTAAAGTAAAGTTGTTAGGTGAGCGCTGACTAGCTAGTGTTTGTATAGTGTCAGTGAAAAAGGTATTAAAATCATTGGCTATATTTACTGGTGTTTTGTGTTCAGTGTTTTGGGGGGTAGGAGTGGTGGATTGACCTGGATGAAGTAGTTGGTTGATACTAGACCAAAATTTCTTTGGCTTGTTTTGACTGGCTTGTTGGGATAGGAGGTAGTAGTTTTTTTTGTCAAATATTATAGCTTTTTTAGTTTGGTTTCTTAGTTGTCTAAAGGTTTGTTGGTGTATAGGGTTTTGAGTTTTTCTCCATTTTGCCCAATGTTTGTTTCTAGCATTGATTTTTTGTTTGGTTTCTTTAGAGAGCCATGGAGCATGTTTGTTTTTAGCTCTAAGTTGTCTGGTAGGGGCATGGTGGTTCAGGATGGCAAGGATGTTGGAGTTAAAGTAACTAACGGCTTCATCTAAAGGTAGGTTTTGTAAGGGTGACCAGTTACATGCTATTAGTTCCATCTGGAAAAGTTCAGGGTTAAAGTTCTTTTTAGATCTGATGTTTTTAATGGATGTTGGAGAGGGAAAGTTGGTTTTATGTCTGATGATATAGGTAAGAGAGTGGTCACTTAAATCATCAGGGAGGGTTCCTGAGTCATAAGTATGAGGAAGATGGTTAATGCGAATCCAGTCTAATAAGCTTGATTTCTTGTTGGATTTATTTATCCTGGATTTATTTATCCTGGTAGGGGAGGTAATGGTTTGGGAATACCCATATAGGTTTATATGGCTTGAGGGGAGGTTGCTGTAGAAGCAGGTCCAGTCAATATTTGTGTCACCTAGAATGATGGTTTCTTGAGGCAGGTTTTGGGATAGTCAGCAAAGTATATTTTCCATGGTTGCTATGTTATTACCAGGAGGTAGATATATACAAATGATATAGATGGATTTGGCATTGTTAATAAGAAGTTTGGAGATAAGAATTTCTGCATTGGAGTCTAGAGGTGGTTTGCAGTTATGAGTGGTTAATTGTAAGCTAGGTTTATATAGAATAGCAACTCCTCCACCTTTTTTGGAAGTTCGGTCTAGTCTTAGGATATTATATCCAGGTGGGATGATCTCATTGTCTTTGGTTGTAGGTTTTAACCAAGTTTCTGTTACGCAGTGTATATCAAAGGAGTAGATTTCAGTTAGGGCTTGGAGTTGAGTTACTTTATTGTTTATACTGCATATATTAAGATGAGCAATAAAAACGGAGTTAGATTGTTTGAAAAAGGCTTGGGTAGGACATATTTTGGAGTTGAGGGGAGAAAAAGGAGTAGTTGGGGGCCCTGGGTTAGGGTGGATGTCACCATCCTTTAAAGAGAGTAGTAGGTTTAGATATTATAGGTTATGGATTCTACTGTAATGAGATAGACATTTCCTGGGGTTTAGGTTGTTGTATTTTGTGTGTTGTGTTCTATGATATTTAGGAAGTATGTAGTTAGATGAGAATGTTATATTAGCATGTGTAAATTGTAGATGTGAGTTTGGGAGATGGTTTCTTTCTTGGGATAGTTTTGGATTGGGTCTAGTGGGTTTTCAAAGAAGGTGAATAGATGGGTGAGGATTAAAGGAGATAGTAGTGAGATTGTTAGTAAGAGTGTGATAAAGGGTGGGATGTGTTGATTCTTCATTTTATGAGTAGATACTGGCTATTTGATGGTAGAAGCTTGAAATGTATTGGGAGGAGATGGGAGAGTGGGTAGTGTATGTTGTGGATGGAAGGGAGAAGTGAAAGGGTAATATTAGTAGAATTAGGTAACAGGAGAGTGTGTAGGGTGAAAGGATAGAGAGAAGAGTGTTTATGAAGAAGAAATGTAAGAACACGAGGTATGATAGGATTGAAGTGGGGAAAGGAAGATATGTGGTTGGAGAGTGATGGGAGAGGTAGGGGTGTGGTTGGGGAGTAAGTGGAGGAGGAAGAAGTGTGGTTTAGGAAGTATAAAGGTAGGGCCCTTGGGGGTGGGTGGGTGGGAATCGGGGGTAGGGAGGGGAGCGGAGTGAGCCCGCAGGGCGAACGGAGTGGGTGGAAACAGATACTGAAACAGTCAAAGAAAAATAATCAGCTAGGCTGAGTCTAGTGGTAGAATGGAGTAGAAATAGGGCTAAGGGGAGTCTCTAGTCAGGAGGTTAGAGGTGGAAAGGAAAAACAAAGGAGAGAGAACTGGAGAGGTGTCAGTGGGCAGTAGAAATGAAGGAAGAAAAAAGTAACAGCTAAGTAGCACTTCGGGGACTGCTGAAGTTCAGAGCTGGGGAAAGGAGGTAAAAAAGAGAGAAAAAAAGGGGGGAGTAGTAAAATATCTGGAGATAGGGCAACACCTAGTGGACGATTCTAGTATTGCAGGCTATATTGGGAGTGAGTAAGAATGGTAGCATACAATAGGAGAGTGAGTAAAAGCGATAAAACAGGAGGGTATCTATACAGGTAGGAGGGATTAATGAAGGCCATTATATGGGAAAAATAAATATAAGTATGGGATTTTGGGTTTAATAAAAGCTGTAGAATATATAAAAAACAAAAATGAGCAAAGACAAGAGATAAGTTTATAACTCAAAGGATTCCTAAATTGAGGAATAGTATACCTGTTTATGTTAGACATTCTTGTTCAGTGTCAATCTTCAAAAAAAGTTAAATGATTATATGGGAAAAATAAATATAAGTATAGGCTTTTGGGCTCTGCAATGATTAAGGTTAATAAAGACTATCTGCAGTTAAATTAAAAAATGAAACAATAATGATAGGCATGTAATACAGTTAAGTTATGGTCCTGAGAAGTTCAAGGATTGGTAAAAAACAGGCTAAGTTTAAACAGCTATAGGGGTGACAGTAACTGTTATTGATAGGAGATAACCACAAAGAAATCTACAGCTTAAAGTTTAGTGCCTAAAGTGATAGTGGTAAAGTTAGTTAGGTATTTAAGGTAAGAGTTAAGCTTGATGTGGTAGGGAAGTTCTTGAATACAGATTGTATACTCTTAGTGTTGGCCTTCATTAATCCAGCATTTAAGTCTTTAATACAATTTGGCCTACTAAAGGGTATAATGGAAACTAGTAAAGAATGTATTTAGAACTATGTATTACTGACATGGGAAATTCAGAAATAGGCTAAAGAAGGTTTACAAAAAGAACAAAATGAATAAGTAGACGTAAGTTGAGATTGAAGTATTTGGATGTTTTCAGCATTTCTTTTCATGTAATCAGGAAACATATTAAGGCTACATTATGAGAAACAGTTTTGATCTTAAGCAAGCAATTGGTTTAATAAAGGCTGTAGAATATATAAAAATGCTGTTACTGGTAGGAGATAACCACAAAGAAATATGCAGCTTAAAGTTTAGTGTTAAGGTGATAGCGGTAAAGTTAGTTAGGTATTTAAGGTAAGAGTTAAGCTTGGTGTGGTGATTATTAATTGTAGACTCTAAATTAGTAGTAAGTTGCTCCAGTGGTATGGTTTGGCTTAGTTTGTAAGGTAAGTTAGCAAAATATGGGACAGATTAATGTAATAATTAGGTAGGCACAGTGAATGCCATAAACAGCTAATAATAACAATGATAGCTTGCAGGTGAAGAATTAAATATCAAATAACCAACTAGGATAACAATCAGAATAGTAAAAGTGCAAAGGATAGAAAATATGAAAGCTATACAAAATCAAATCCATTTAACAGCAGGCATCAATTCAATGGCAGGAAACAGTAGCAATTCTCTCAAGTAGCAAATACAGTGGAACAGCTACTATACTCACTATAAACAGTTAAAGTAAAAAAAGTACACTACCAGAAAACAGAACCATAACAGGTATATTAAATGCAAGAAAGCAAAAGTGAAAATTCAACCCAGTAACATCAGTAAAAATCCAAAACAGAAAATAGCAGAAAAGGATTTAAAAACAGACAACCCAGCAGTAAGTAATGCGTGTATCGAAACTAGTTAAACCAGCTGGGGAAATTACATCTTACTTGTAGCTGGCTGCCTGCTAGGTAAGTCTTACTTAGTAGTTGGTAACTAGTAGAGTAACCAGTGAAATTATACACAGAGTGACTAGTATAATAAGCTGATAGTGCTGCCTCAATGCACTTTATTTAGCTAGTCTGATCCCAGACCTAAAAAAGGGCTTAAGAGAATCGCTTCCTTCTTTCTTCTCTTCTGTGCATTGCACAAATATGCACAATAGTCAGAAAAAAAATGCTGTGACAGATTCTTATTTAATGCCCAAGAGTTTTGCTTTGACAGTAGTCTGCTGAACAAGAAAACGACAGGAGTGATTCTACAGCAGAGTAGCAATGACCAAATGTTCCTCTCTCATTCAGAACAGAGCAAAACAGTCCTAATCCATTTCAGGCAGACATAGTCTGGAACTCACTTCATGTATAGTGGATTGGACCCAAAAAGGGTTTGGTGGTAGAACCACTTCCTGTGTAAACTAGAAAAGGGGGGGGGGGTACATTTTAGGTACTGCATTAGGTACATATGAATGGAAAAAAATTAATGTTAGCTGTAAGGTAAGGGCTTCCGTAGTAGGATCTTCTAGTATTCACCACTATAAGCAGATGAGATGCAGCTGTGAGGAGCTTCTGAAGTCAAATTTACATAAGGAACAATCAACTTAAGAGTCTCTGGATTTAAAAGCAGAGCAGAGCCAGGGTGAGTAAAACATCCAAAACAGACACAGAACAACAGTCAAAGAACACTGGCAGCTCTCACAGTTTAAGCTATTCCTTAACTGATAACCTTAACTCACCCCCTCAATTCGAGCTCTGGAAGTTTGCAATGTAGCTTCCAATAGCAGAGCCTAAGCTTTTTATAAAATCAAATTATGTTACAACACTTTAAACAAATGTCCATATCTTTGCAACCACAGGGGTTATTAAAGAAGTGTAAATGGAAAACTCTTCGGCACAAACTATTTTTACAGTGATGGTATTCTTTAGGTTGTAGGTCTTAAACTTGATTTTATAAGTTGAGTGAACATAATAGTGAAAGAGGCTAAGTAGCGATTTTGCACTAGGTTGGAAGCACTGTAAGGTGAACAACTGTGATGGCATCAAGTAACTAAGGTGATTGTAGATGCCTAACCAGGGAACATACAAAGAGGCAGTTACTGCTCATCAGCTACTTAGACTGCAGTTTATTAGCAGAAGCTTCTGAAGTAGGGTATAAGGATGTTTACTAAAGGTCCCATTCCACACTTACCTTCTTTGGTAACCTAAAGGTTAACTTTAACAGCTGAAACGATGCTGTATTTTGGAAAGCAGTCAGAAAGCTCTGAAGTGTTAGCTAAGCTTTTAGGCCTCTTGGACTTCTAGGAATCTTTGAGTCCAATTTCCTTTCTGGAACCTTCTGGGTTTCACAAATGTGGTAGATAGTGTGTGGTGGAATGAATGGTACAATAAATGTTTTTTGTCATGGCCTGTCCAACATCACTATAATGAGGGTTAAGACTTAAGTGACTTCATTCTTCTTCCTAAAACAAATATAATTTAAGCAAAATGGATTTTTTGGATATACTTACAACTAAGGGAGGCTCTGTATACATCCTTCTTTTGGTAAATTAATGAGTTGGAAGTTATATCTGTCCTATATCTCCTGTTTCAAGATCACCTCTAATTACAATCACCAGCAGAATTAAGACAGCACATAGTCCTATGCAGCTGTTTTCTCAGCTGAAGGCCCGTGGAATGTAATGAGTATGAAGCAAGTACAAAGGCTGTGAAAAGAACCCTGGACATTATATGGGAGATAAACATGTCCTCTAGTATCCTTCAAAATGCTCACATTTATTCATCATAGGCACTGGGGTCAATGCACAGTTTCAAGCAAGACAATATCCTTAGTTCAGATGGCATAGCTGTTAATTACCTTAACACAGTTTCTAAGTCCCATTCTTGTACTATCTTCCATTTCAGGATGGCATAGTCTATATAAGTTAAATGTATATCTATTTCCCATAAAAATGCCTCTTCCATTTTCATAAAACATCTGGATTACCTTAAGCATACCACAGCAAGAAAGGACTTTGCAAGGAGAGTTGCTGTAGCTGGCACTGATAATCAGGACTGCTATTACCTCCAGTTGGAAACATCCATATGATTTTACACCAGAACATGGGGAAGTATTTCTAGTAATACACGAGAAAAGAATGAACCAGATGCAGCAAAAACATATGCATGGTTCCCCACCCAGTGTTATCTCCAATCAGACAAATGAAATTAATGAAGTAAGTTGGTACTACTTGCTAAGTTCTAGCCCATATGTCATGTAAACAGCCCAATTACATAGTCACTCATTTCATTTTTAAAAAAATGTGCACTTACATAACGAGCCGAAAAGGGAAATGTAGAGATTATTTGAGCTGTGGTTCAGTGAGCATGTTGATATAAACTGCTATATTAAAAAAATAGATTACTATATTTACAATATAAATAAATTTATGGAAAGAAAGAGAATTAGAAAAGTAAATAAAGTAAATAAATTAAATTAAATAATAAAAACATAGCATTACACTTTCTCTCTTATTGGTAAGCTTCTTTGTGTACTAGATTTCTCTACTGTTTTTAGTCATGTTGCATTTATGCACATTTCCTATACTCGCTGCAAGTAATAAATTCAATGCACAATAAAGGGTAAGAAGAAATGGAGAAACTGTAAACAGTTGCAGTGCAAATTGCCATGTGTGATAGTGCGTCAATTTTTTATTATTATTTAATTTTCAAACATGGGGAGTATATCACATCCTTGATCACTGCACTTCATATATCTGCATACACAGAAAATACTGTAGTAACAAAATATATACATCAAATCACACATCTATAAGAAATTATAGGTATGCAGCTGCATTTCAAAACTTCTCTGTAAGAATGTGCTTATGCAGATGGTATCAGACTCATGTTTTTATACATGATTAAGTTGAAGTACTTTTCAAAGTCATAAACGCATAAATACACACACATCAAATCTGCACCACATTTTATTATTTCAAAACTACAATGTACCTCATCTTTGAGCTTATATATAAATGCAGTCACTCCAAAGCAGGATATGATATGCATTTATTAAAATAGAGACTTTTACCCATATTGACAAGAGCTTTTGCATAATGTCTCCCATAGTTTGAAATATTCAAATCATCATTGATATTAAGTATAGTATCATAAGCAGGTTTATAAACAATGCTTAATTTCTCATAAATGTACACAACATATATATATATATATCAGAGGCAGTATTACAAATCTGATATACCTACTATTACTTCTTGTAGTAAAACTGTGAAAAAGCACACTCGGCTTATCAAACTTTGCTTCCCTTTCTCAACAATGAGAATCGCAGCTTGTGTGTTTCTACATATCACTCTCACCTGATGCAGTTGGAGGAGCAGTTCAGGATCGTCATATAGATCACCTGACCGCAACCTCCAATTGCATCTCTGAAATGTCTTTCACCAGAAAAAAACTTTGCAAGTTGAAAGGGAAAAACGTACCATTTTGGCGGCATATTTCCAATTAAAACAAAATAATGGTGCAGTGCATTTTTTCTAATAAGAGTTCCAAGCAGCTTTAAAAAGGGGGCGGCGCGCTCCCCTGTGCCAGTGCCTAAATCCGCCACTGCCTTTAGCTGCTTCATTCATCTGACTCAGCTTCCATACATGTCGTTTCTGGTGCTAGTCTCTTGAATAACAAATGGGTTATGACATCTTCTGGGACAGAGTTAGTTGCTTTGCTGTATGCCTTGTACTTACAGCCATAATCTAGCTGTCTCCAGCTTCAATCCACTGTGTTTTAACTGCACACAAGGCTGCTACCATGTCATCCTTGGACATACCAACATAAAAATTTCCTTGGTTTTGTAAAAAGCATTGAAAAGTTAAATGTAGTAGTGAACGAATTATATATATATATATATATATATATATATATATATATATATATATATGAAGGTGAAATGGTTATGCATTCTGAGGCATGAGTACCCTATTTTAAGCAATATAAAGTACTGCTTAACACATTTTACCAGTATTGAGCATATTTAAATCCAATTGCTCGTAGCTGCGCTCTGCGATAACCAGCGCAATGTCTTTGCACATAGCTGCGTACTGCTCTAACCAGCACAACAACAACAACGTATTTGTGCATAGCTGTGCACCATGCTAACTAGCGCAACATCGGGCAATGTCAAGCAAAGTTGAGCAACGTCGAACAACGTTGGACAAAGTCAGACAAAGTTGAGTAAAGTCGGTTAAACATGGCCACACCTCCTTTACTGTATCTTAACCAGTCAGGTCTGCCCAGTAGGAAAGCAGTGACAGGGCTCAAACTCAGGATACTGTGCACTATAGTCACAATACTTAACCACTAAGCCATGACAGCATTTCATAAACATGGACTTTCAACAGACACATATCTAGCAAAGGAATTTTAAACATTGCCAACATCAGCTAAGCAGGCGTGCCTACAGCTGAGTTTTTCCAAAACTGGCCAATCACAAAGAAGTGTGGGAAATGAGGCATATTTAAGCTCCACAGGCGGGAATACTTGCTATAACTGGTTGTAGCTTCCTTCTACAGTTAGCATGGCCGGTGTTGGAGAAAGTACTCGATTTAGAGCGCAATGCTGGGGCATTGAGGAGTCCAAAGTAATGGTTTGGCTCCTTCTCCACAATCATGAGGAAAGACTCCTGCGGGGCCAGTACCATGGTACCCAATATAAAATGGAGGCCTGGAACAGTCTTGTCCATGATCTCACCAGTGCCACTGGTGTTTCTCGGACTGGTGAGCAGGTCAGGCACCATTATTCTGACCTGAAGTGATGTAGGGAGGATCAACTGACCCAGTGGATCCAGGAATCATGTGCGATGCCTAATGCCCCAGTACTGAGTAAGTAGTCATTGTATTAAGTAGTTAAGAATTGCTATGCTTGTCTATACTATGGATAGGTATGTCTCAATATCAATGCATTTACTTCACAGCTGCAGGTGTCCGGGCTATGAACCAGCAAGCCCATGAAGATAGGCTGCAAAGGCTGCTTCATCAGGCAGGTTAGTAATTATTCTGAATGTACTGTTATATAAAATAAATGAGAGAGCCTTCAAAAAGTGTTTTAACCCAATAAATAAAGGTGTTATAATCCTTTAATAAATGTATAATTCCTGGAGTGCGTCTGTGTCATTTTCTTTGATATGTTGTTGTACTGTTGCATTCTACAAACAGTAGTGTTGTATTAAGCAGTGTCAACCCACACTTGGGTAGGCCCATATAACATGGATGAAGGGAGTGCCAGTAGCTTTTATGCATATTTACAGCCCTCAACTGTTGGTTCATGCCCAGCATGTACAGGTTAATCTGGCACATGAGTAGCTTGGTATTGTGCTCCCCAGAAATGTCAGTGTGCTGCCAGAAATGTAGGGAGCTGTTAACATATAACTGATACTTTCACCTCAACATATCTAGATAATTATATGAAAGTAGAGCTGTCAGTATACCATCTTAGCAGTAGTGTGTGTGTGAGCAACTCTCAAAATATGTTGCAGTAACATCTGCATCTTGGACAGTTTGTATGAAAGATACAGCTCATGTATATAATGATCTAGCAAAATCCAATTGCACAATATAAGGACATTGGGCAGTGTAATAATACTTGTAAGGGACATATAACTGCAGTTAATAGGAATGTAGTGAAAACTAGAAGGATATATAAGTTAACTGAGCTATCTTTTTCCACCCTACTGTCTGTGCATAGAAAATGCAATTCTACACCTCAATCGGTATCTCTAATCTCAAAACATTTGTTGGGACATATGTCCTATTGGTTTATAAATATTTGCATTTATTTCTATGCATGTGCCGTTAAAATACCACAATATTGGTGGCCTGTTGCCATCAATTCAACCTGCATGCTGTTGCAATGAACACTATTGTTCTATATATGCATGTATTATGCTTGCTTTTCAACTGTTGAAAATCTGGTGTGTTGGATTAATGGGAATACTTCTGCATGCTATTATAACTAATTGTGAATGCTGGTGACTGTTACTAACCCATATCTTTATTAAACTCTCCAAAACATAGTTTGCATGGGAAGGCAGGTCACAGCGGACCCACCTGTCCCACCTCAGCCAGCCATGGCACCTGGCACCAGCAGATCTGGTGCCCAGCCTGGAACCTCCTCCTCCATTGGCCCTGTGCCACCTTTGAGTGGAAGCACTGCAGGGGATAGGGCTCGGCCCCCCTGTGCAAGCGTGGGCGGAGGAGGGCCACCTATCACCCTTCGAATGGTCCAGGCTGTGGTGCGTAGAGAGATTGAATGTTCTGTTGCAGAACTTCGATGCCAGCTTGAGGCCCGAGTGGTGCAACTCCCAGGTCAGCCTACCCCTCCTACACTGCCCCCAGCACAGTCACCCTCTGGGCCATGAAGGTGCAGTGGTGACTGCCCATGGGTGGGGAACTCAGTCCCACTGTTTCCATCTGGGGGATCATGGGCTTGTGATTTCCAAACATCTTTCCCCGTCAAAGGTGTTTACCCACCACATGTGTCATATACTGCCCCATGTATGTGTCTTGTTTGTCTTGTCTGTTTACCTCCCCAACCTACCTCCCCAAATATACCTACTTCCCCTACCCCACATTCCACTACCACCTGAATAACAAAAGGACAATATGCTCCCCCCCAAAAAAATTATGCCCCATACATAGCAGCCCATTTTGCACACATGTTCACTGGACACATGAAATGTTATTTAATTGGCATTACAACATACTTTGTTGTCCTCACCTCTCTCTCAGGGGTTGAAGGTTTCATATCTACCTCCAAATTTATTGCATATGCACAGCTGTTGAAGAAATGGGCAGCTATGGACCTTCCCTACACCCGTCCTGCACATCCCGAGCTATTTTCCATACTGTCTTTCCCTCTTTGTGCTCCTTTTTCACCACTTTCCTGTCTCCCCATTTTTCTTTTCTTTCAAAGAAATGAGAGCGGGGGTTAGTAGGAGTAAGCACTATTAAGCAGTAGTTAGCAGGTTTGTGTGGGTTTGAGCTTGGCTAAGCAATGCGTAGCAATGCGCAAACCTGAGCAAACCCGCTTACAACTGCTTAAAAGTGCCTTAGTCACTCTGTATGTGAGGGCCCTTGTTCTGCTCAGGAGCAAAATAAAACACCTCTGTAAGTCTCGAACTTCAGACCTTGCACACACTACACAACATTAAGTACCACTAAACCAGAGTAGATATACATCAAGTTGGTGCTTAAATAAATATATCATGCATCAGAATGAGTGAATGTAAAGGAAAAATAGGAATACCATACCACACAATTTGTTCTGTGGATGTTGACCAACAGTTGTTGTGGGATTACATTACATGATTGTGATAAGAGAAGCAGCCATTCTAGCAGGAAATAATGTTACACCATCACTTTACAACCCCACACAGTATGACAGCAGGACAAACACAGGCATATCTGTTTAGGGCAGAAGCCATACCTTCCAACTGTCCCTAATTTTCAGGGATGTCCCTGATTTTGAAACAAATTTTAGCTCTGTCCCTCTGAATCCCTTAGAAAACTACTGACTTTGGCCAGAAAGGTGGTGAATTACACTTAATGAATAATGACAATAATTAAGAATTAGACACTTCTTTTACTTCAGAAAAGGTGCATTAATTCATATGCTCTGATTCTCTCAATGTCTCAACTTAATGGCACTAATATTTTAAAGGTGTCCCTGATTGTCCCTGAATTTTTCTTGACTTTTCCCTGAGTCTGTTCAAATGTGTACCTGAGTGGTTGAGAGGTCTGGCAGAGGCAGAAACACAGAGGCATATCAGCCTTTCTGCTGTTACACACTGTGCAAATAGCTTTGGAAGGAGTTTCGGAAGCATACCCTTATGTAGGAATACAACACTGAAATGCAAATGGATGTAGCCATGTACTGGAAGCATCTAACTGTAAGAATGCCATTGCTTTATTGCTGAAAAGACCTGTGTGGTTCCCAGACAAAAACAAACAGGCTATTATCTGGCTATCATGTGGATAGGTCCACAGTTGGGAGTTACGCAGACAGACTACTTGCCTTGATAAACTAACATGTACACAGCAACCCTGTAAGTCCAGCAAGATAAAATCCACACAATAGTACTTACGCTCTCTGCACTTCTGCAACCCTACCCAAATGTAGAATATACCTGTGTGTGCAGGGTCTACCAAGGATGTAGGTAAGCATACTCACTGTACTGAAATGTGGCAGTTGTTCTGAGCAGCTTGTGCTAATGTTAACATTAAAAAAGCACAAACTGTTTAGAACTGAGTAAATGAATATTCACAGTATAGCAGTTCACAAACAATTCTTGTGACAAAGGAATACATCTCAATAACTAGCTTTGTATGGCAGTTAATTGTAACAGTTGAAAAGAAAGTACATCTTTCCATGTATCTTGGGGTAGCATTTTGAGGGGTGAGTACATTTCTACACTGACAAGTGGTTACTGGAAGCAGCAACATTAGGTCTGAGTGCAAAATGTAAATCTCTGGCTACACCCGTGGCTTCTGATATAAAAACTATACCAGCCTTCTGTCTTAAACAATGATGTCCACAGCAAACAAGGATGATCTCCATCTTGGAAAGCTGAAAGGGCCACACCTACATGAGTCAGCAATTTATAGTAATGGGTTGCTATGACAGTGATTACTGCAATTACTACACAGCAGGCTGCATGCAATTAGCAAATGGTGGCCACTAATTGGTGCAGAGGCCATCGCATGCTCATGTGCAAATTCCTACAAAAGCAGGCTGCAATCTCTGCCAGCAAACTCAATCACTATATTGCAGAGACTGACAGAGAGAGAGAGACAGAGAGAGAGAGAGAGAGACAGAGAAAAGGAAAAATAAATATTACCAAATCATACAAAGGAAAGGTATGTGACACATATGTATTTACTGGCATGTAGTAGATGTTATTGAAGAATAGTCTACATAATGTGAACCATTCATATGTGGCAGCAATACTTCTTTATGCACAGATGTTCTGCTTAACTACTGCTATGGACAATACTGTCTGTACCTGTGGGCAGTGGGACATACCTGTGAAATGTGTAGCTGTTGGGGGGATTAGCGCTGACATTATATAAACATGGGTGTGACAGAACAACACATGCATGATAGTCATATTAAAGTGTAGCTTAGCATTGACAGCTGCTGTAGCAGTCTAGTATGCTTATCTAGCATCTGCTGCCATATATACCCCCCTAATGTTAGTGGGTGTTCATATATGACACCTGTTTGTGTTGCAGCAAGGCCCAACAGTTCAGCTGTGAAGTCCAGGGACTTACAGTGTGGACCTTGTGTGTGTATGCCACACACATACGGAGAAATATATATGTGTCATATATATTCACATTTGTATATGTGCATAGAGCAGGGGACATATTGCAACTGTTTGTGAAGGGGGGAGATATATATGTTGGTGAAGGTTAGTATGCGCATATTTGTATGTAGGTTTTAGTGTGTGACAAACAAGACAGCATACAGTGCTGGTATATGACATGTAGTGGTTAAACACTGTGGGTGGTTTGTTCATTTTGCAATGTTGAAGCCAGTAAGGCCTGCTAGAGCTTCCTGGGCTGTGAACACCTTCAATGCATTCATCCCAAGACTGTGCAATTTTATTACATTACTGTACACCTTACATCCTTTGTATAATTGATATTCTCACTATGAAAGGTGAAACGTATATGTGCCTACATATATATGTATATGTACACCAATGGATGTGTGTATATATATATATATATATATATATATATATATATATATATATATATCTATACATATATATATATACTCATACACACCTACATCTACTTCTTGCAATAGATTCTCTGTACTGTTGACTGACTGTGATGGTCAATATGTTTGTGAATACGTCAAAGATATGTATCTGTGGGATAGCTTAGTGGGAAACTGTTTATGTCATGGTATTATGGGTCCTTGCTTTGATCCTAGCAAAAGCTGTGTATTCTGTTGCTAGGCAGAACAAGTGCAATTGCATACGGTGTGATTAAGTCCCTTGGTTTTAACTAGGGTGTTGTGTCATTGGAGGCTAAAGCACTACATCTATGATTATTGATTGGTACCGATGCTGAATGCAAATCCTGTGTGTACTGTAGTACTACTTGAAGCTCTGGGCCTGTACAGCAAACTATGGTGTATGTCCACATTGCTTGCATCCACTGTTTTGTGTGGTCCCTGTATTCATCACAGATTACATTTCTCAAGATTAAGGTTGTGTAAGTCCTGACACACAGTACTGTATAGTACACACTGAAAGCTTATCTGAGTTGTCATACCTTTGTGTCCTGTAATTATGTCTGATGTGTGTGTGGGTATGTCTGTAACATGTCTTTGACATATGTGTGGTAAAACATATAACTGTGTATCTAGCAATATTCATAGTGTACTACAGCAGTATGCGACCTATATTCCCAACTGTGCACATATTTTGGCCACGGGTTTGCCATTAACAAGTGTGGTATAATAGTAATACATTTACTGGACCTTACACTGATTGTGATGGATGATATATTTCTTTACACATCAGCTTGATGTAAATCTGCTATGGCTAGGTGGTGCATCGTGTTGCATACAGTGTGCCAGGTACTCTTGTATAGTCTTATATAGTGATTTTATTTTGTTGCTGTGTAGAACATGGTTCATTAGATAGAGAGTGAGCAAGGCACTTTCAAGCAGTTTTGGGGTGAGCAGTGATAAGTGGCAGTTACAGTGTTTCACTCTCGTTAGCTTATAGGTTGCTATATATGGCAGTTCAGTGATATCTGTACTGTATAATGTTAAATGTGCCATATGACTTGCTCAGACATATTTTTGTATTTATGTCTTCCAGGGATCATGGCCCATTGCAGGAACCCCAGTTAGAGTAGTGCTGAAGATTATATCATTACTAGCAGTATGATTCAGCACTACCATCTCATGTTCTCACGAACCAGCCAGAACCGGCAGGAGCGTACTGCAATGTGGAAAGATGTTGTCCGCAGGGTCAATGAGGTAGGCCTGCATAACAGGACATATGAGCAGGTACGCCACCAATGCAGTGATCTTTTCAGATATGTCTGTCAGCGTGCTGCTGATGTGCGTAGACAACAGCTTGCAACAGGAGGTGGTGTTAATATCCATCCCCCCCCTCACCAGAGTGGAGGAGCTGCTCCTGAGCCTGGTGGCACCTGCCCAACAACAACAGCAGCAGACATACACCATGATGGAGGTTAGAGCCACACAGCAAGCACACATGGAGCATGCAGGTAACTTGGCATATCTGTAGACTACTGTTATCTGTATTGGTAGATCATGCATGTGTGAGATGTGGAGTGTGTCGTTCAAAGATGTGGAGCTTGTTGTTGTGCAATACTGATAATTTGGAACATAATCTGTAGTCCTGTGAATGTAAACTGTTGTTGTACTGTAAGATTGCAAACACACAGTAGCAATGCCACAGTTGTGGCCACTGACAAACTGTCTCATCTCTATGTAGGCCCCTCTGGGGTGACATCAAGGCAGCGGACAGATACTGGTGAGTGTGTTCTACATTTATTATTGTAAATAAAAAGTGCATGTCATAGTTAAGGTGTAGGCCATGTACACATGTAACACACCTACCCATAATGCATGCTGTGCATGTTTGGTGTAAGAGCACGCACATCTCGCTAATGTGATTAGCTGCCTCAAACACATGCAATACCCAGACCATCTCAAACAAATGTGGCTAGACTGTAGTGACCATTGGATAGGCACAGTTGATACTTAACATACACATCTATGTCATACACATTTTAACATGCTACACATAAAGGATTCCCAAACCCTCTGTAAAGACACACAGCAGTATCCAAAATCTCATCCACACATTACACATAATATACCTGAGGGGTAGAGGCCTATCATGGGGCATTTAAACACTCTGCAACACACTATACATTCATGTCAGGGAATGCTCCTTATTGGCCTCCTTACAAACTCATGTAACAACTGGTTGTGAAATGGTGAATTTAGCCAGGGTAGTACAGTTCCGGCACAGCATGATTAGTGCTGGTTTGGGAAACATTTGTAGCCTTGAGTGACCACCTGATGCTTCATGATGATGGCCTATGGTACTATACCCCATCCAGTTATTGTAACCACAGTACTACACATGGCTTTCATTGCTATACACCTTAATGTTGCGTGTGTGCACACATATGCACGTCTAAACAGTATGCATACCAATCACCGTTTGCACAACTGACACATATATGTCTTGTGATGCTATTGAGTGGCTAGGTCATATGACACACATTGGGTATGTGTAGTGTTTAAATATGCAGTTGTGTTTTAGCATGCCATGTCACGGATGAGACTGGCATGTCCACAATATGATCTACACTCACCATAAGTACCCTACATTGCGTATGTGGCCGAATGGTATTCCATCAATTATCCATGCACCACTGATGATGTTGTGTGAATACTCATCATGCATGTGCTATAAATGTGTCCACAATTATTTGCTAAAGACACAGAGTCTGTAATCAGCATTGGACACCTATCTGACACACAGATACACATCCAGCAATGGTATGTACACCTGTGAGTTATGGTGCACAGTACATTACAGGGTTATGAATACCTGCACAGCAATGTTGTGTCCATGTATGCATTGTGTTCCAGGGGGAGTGCCATCACCTATTAACAAAACACATGCATCAAAGCCATGTATACTGTTAGTAACAAGGACTGACTACACTTGTACTGCATGCTGTTGAGCAACACATGTCCTGCATGCTGACATGTGTGATATGACTGTTTTGCTTGTGATACTGTACCCCACCATCACCTACTATTGTGTATGTTCTGTGATTGATGGTGTTGTGTGTGGAGGGAGGAGTGTATTTTTGTGTGTGTGCATGTGCGCATGTCGTCTAAAGTCATGTTCAGGTCTTAAAGTGTGTTTCCTGTTTTCCTCTCACAGATGCTGAGGTGGGGCTGGTTCAGTACAGCAGGGAACCTGATGTCACAGAGACAGACAGTGATGATGAGGATAGGTGTGTTGAGGCACAGGCAGGTTTGTCAGGGTCTGTTGTTGAGCCACCAATTGACAGTACACAAGTCTCCACCCCATCCATGCACACAGTCATACTGCCTGTACATCCATCATCACCATTGCCCTTAGATGAGGGATAGTGTACGGTTGGCACTGGCAAGGACAGTGTGGTATCTATGGCACATGTATCAGGACACAGCAGCCATAGCCAGATGTCTGGAATGGTACCACATAGGCAGATGCCCAGGGGTTCTCATCAGAGCACTGCTGGTCATCATGTCCCTGGCAGATGTGCCACACCTATTTCTACCACATGCATGCTCCAGGCTGTCACAGAGGCACAGACATGAATGGAGTGGTACACCAGACAGGGACTAAGGGCACAGAGCTCATAACACCTCTCTAAATGACAGTATCCATGACCTAGCAGGTGCCATACATAACTACACTGAGGTCATTGATAGACATTGGGGTGAGACATTGGATGTCCTCCACAATGTCATGTCCATGTGTCAGGACAGTGTGGGACAGTTGAGACATGGACGTGGACGTATGCCAGCAACATCAGCAGCTGGATTTCACCGTGCATGTCCAACAAGTCACAGCCGCTCCCATAGTGCCAGTACCAGCCCCAGCAATATTGGGGGGGGCTGTCCATAGACCGTCCTAGCAGACCACATGCACGTGGCTCTGGCCAGTCCCAGCAGGGACCTGGATCCAGTGGACATATGTCAACGTCATCAGATAGTACCCAATCTGGATTAATACCTGATACTGTCTGTAGCACCCCTGCTAGGCACAGGTTCCGTATCCATGGCCAGAGATGGTGATCTGTAAAGCCTGCCAGGTACAGTCTGTAGCTGTCTCACAAATCCCAGTATATGGCAGCCACATGGTGGAACTGTGTGTGCATGCAGACACACACACAAACCAGAAACCTAGGGAAAACACATACCCGTACACATTACATCAACATTGGCCCATAACAGTACTCATGGCCCACACACACACACACACACACACACACACACACACACACACACACACACACACACACACACACACACACATGTTGATTGTATGGCTCAGTGTAGGCCTCTGGCAAACCAACAACACACCCTGTGCATATGATGAAACCTGTGCCACCGCCTGTCATTTGTAACATTGATGCAGGAACAGGCTAACATGGTGCTGATGCACAGGGTGACTTTAATAAAGTATAGCAATGGTTGGATATGTAGTATGTTGTCAGCAGTAAAGTATAATGATATCCTTGAAGGTGTAGCTGAGCATGCATGATGCATTAAAGCTGTAATTAGCAATGTTGCATTATTTTCACCAGTGTTTATTCCAATTGTGTTTTGTTTGCCCATGTGCCACTTGGCTGATGTGTGTAGTTGTGTCAGCATGCGTTATACAGTGGACAGTAAGTGTGGGGTGTGTGCAACACAGGTTTGCAGGTGCCCATTTGTGAACATGGTGGAGGCTCACTGTCTGCATGTACATGCATATTGGACACATGGGCAGGGTGACATGCCCTGTACTGGCCAGTGTTAACACTCTATAGTTTCTATTAGTGGCCGGTATGCATTGTACTACACACATTTTGAACTTGAGTAAGCATGTGTGTGCATGACGTGGGTTGACATTGTGCTGTGGGTGATGCTGTTGCTGCTATCTCTCATTGGTTTGCATTACTAAGGTTAACACTGTCCCAGCTGCATAATCCTTTAGTAATGCACGCTGTTCACCTACAGGGTTGCATGGACCGTGCTATCACAAACACAAGAAATTCTCACTTATACAGTAAAAGTTCATTAGTCTCATGGACCCCTGCCATAAACTAAATATATAATAGAAGGTGTGAAGTTGTACCAAAAAAGAGTTACATACCAAGAAGGGATAACCTCTCTGGTCAGTATCATTGGGAAAATACAATCCCTCAATAAACATGCAAGGCAAGCTTCAAAATACAAAATGGCAAGAATTGCAAAGACAACACTAAAGCTTTCTTTAGTGCTGTTTATAATCTACAGGGGAAATCTCAGATCGGGCCACAGTTAATGTAAATGGTCACAAAGTACACTTATCTGACTGACATTACCAATTTCTTGTCAGACAGTTTGAATGCTGATTTCACCACCCTGTCATTACACAAGGGCCACATTTCCAGACCTGAAGAATGTAAAACCTGATGATTCACAGACACTCTAGTTAAAACATCTCTTTACCAAAGTCCAAACCACAGTGGCAATGGTACTGGACAGTATCCCTGGCTGTGTCATACACAAGCTGACATATGAAGTCACCACTCACCTAAACACTCTGTCCAGATGCAGCCTCTATACAAGTTACATACTTGTGGAATGATGCACGGTAATGGTGTTCACAGTCCACAAGGGTTGAGCTACAACATCTTCTTCTTCTCCTTTCAGATGCTCCCATTAGGGGTCTCCACAGTAGATCATCTGTTTACATTTCTTCCTGCCCTCTGCATCTTGCGCTGTCACACCATCCACCTGCATGTCCTCTCTCACCACAGCCATAAACCTCATTTTAGGCATTCCTCTTTTCCTATTACCTGGCGGCTTCATCCTTAGCATCTGTTTCACAATATACTCTGCATCCCTCCTCAGCACATGTACAAACCAACTTAATCCTGCCTATCTGGCTTGGTCTACTAACCTTCAAACCTGGGCTGACCCTCTAATATACTTATTCCTAAACCTGTCCACCCTCGTCACACCCAGTGCAAATGTTAACATAAATTGATTAAGGGTAGAACTACAACAGATCCTGGAAACTCTCACCCTATAAGCCAGACAAATGTTATCTGGAAGGCTATGGAACACAGCATTATGGAACTCATTAACAGAGACATTATGAACCTGCAAACACTGCACCATTCCCACATAGGTTCTCTAAAGGCCAGATCATGGCTCCTACACCTAGTAGACTTCAAGCCAGTTAACAAGGCTATAGGTGAGGGAGGGGAGGTCCACACAGCCAAGCTATAGCTCACCAGCAATTCATACCCACCCCACATTCTGGTATTATACATAACCTCAACAGACTGACCATAAACGATTGTTAGATGATGGATTGACAACTGACGCACAGATGTAGGACACACAGTAACATTTGCAGCCTCCATGTACAATTCTATACCAGTAACAAGTGGTATTCACCTGCACTCAGTCCTGGGACCACTCCTGTTTGGCATATAGCTTTCTTAGGTACAAGCAAACACAGTAGGGATATGTCTGCCCACGTTTGATGAAAATGCATACTGTGGGCTATACTTTATTCTCCAGATGACACACACATCCTCCAAAAGGGTATCATAGAGACAGATACCTGTTGTCAGACTCATGCTGTAAAGCTATAAGCCAAAGAAAGCATAGTTATCCACTTTTAGAAAACAAAGTATCCCCAGAGTACCACATAGGTAGTAGCCCCCAAAATGTGGAACAGGTACTAATGTATACATAGAGCCATGTGTTTAGTCATCTCTCCTTTGATAATCACATTACCAAAGGATTTTGGAAATCCCTCTGTGGAGCACATAAGCAATAAAGGGTTTTCATGCAGATCCACAGAGGTTGTTGCACACCTATAATGATTAGTCATCTTTGCCAGACTTTGCTTGCTTTGGAACAGGATTCAAATATACCTCAAGTATAAACCCTCACTCACACTCTTCAATAGAAACTGTGATGAGTGGATGTGAAACAGAAGACATAGCCCAGGGATCACTGCAGTGGCTAAGCTTGTCACAAGCATACAGAAGTGACCTAAGGTCTGGAAAGTGCCGGTACACTCTGGCAAAGATAACAGATGTGTTCATGGAGAAAGCAGAGTACCCACCTATATGATATAATTGAGGTCACATATCTGTATATGGCTTTGCCCCACAGCTACCTTACATATGTAATGCACATACAGTTGTCATTGTGATATGTCATACACTAGAAAAATCAAAACCCACTCCACATTGACCAACAGTGTCACACACCTGGAACACACACATACAGTCAGCAAGTACGTAATTCAAACTCCTTCCTAAGTACATTATGATACTACAGCAGTATGTATTTACATGACACGCTATACACAGTACTGGGATTTTACCTTTCCACAGGTATATTTGTAGGATGGTGACATCATCAGACTTGTCAAAGATGTGTATACCACTTTTAAGGGGTGTGAGTATTCTCCAAAAAGTTTGCTCCTCCCTAGGGACACACGCACACAGTTGCCAAGTGTAGGATTCAAACCCCAACATAACTACATTATGATAATGCAGCAGTATGCATTTACACAACGCACTATACACCTTACTGTGATGTCTCCTTTCCACAGGTATATTTGTAGAATGGTGACATCATCAGACTTGACAAAGATGAGTATACCACTTTTAAGGGGTGTGAGTAGTCTCCAAAAAGGTTGCTCCTCCCCAGGGAGACACGCACACAGTTGGCAAGTGCAGGATTCAAACCCCTCCCTAACTACATTATGATATTACAGCAGCATGCATTTACACGACATGCCATCCACATTACCGGGATTTCTTTTTTCCACAGGTATATTTGTAGGATGGTGGCATCATCAGACTTGACAAAGATGAGTATACCACTTTTAAGAGGTGTGAGTAGTCTCCAAAAATATTGCTCTCTCCCAAAAGAGAGACAGACATGCATGCACGCACATGCACACACACACACACACACACACACACACACACACACACACACACACACACACACACACACACACACACGCGCGCGCAAGTGCAAGGTTCTTAACCCAGACTAAGTACGTCTTTACACTTCAGCAAGCAATATGGAGTTACAGGGTACAATACAGACATTACTTGCTGACAGTTTGCCCAAATGTTTGTTTTCACATTTGTTAACCTCAGCAGGCTTATCATACTAGGTGTATTGTGAGAATATTGTATGCATAGGCCATGACCATATCATATATGGGTTCATGCACCACATGCTGGCACACACAGGGTCAAACCGGTGGCTAAGCTCTGTCAACCCAATACTGGACAATACAGTCAGGAGGAGTAGAGTCATACAACCACAACACCAACTGTCTCACATAGACCTACAATATAAGCACCAGCAAAACACACACATAAATACACATTACCATACTCAGAGAATACAAATATTAATCTGAAAAAGAGAGTGTCCTCCTAAGCAGACAAGCAAGCAACATGCACCTCCAAGCACACACCAGAAAACACATAATACACCAAAGCAGTGTGCCTCACAAAAGGCCCTAAGGCAAAACAACATACCCAATACACTAGTAATAGGTGACTTCATAGTCAGGCACACAGATGTTCCACTCACTTGGCTGGACAAGGAGAAGGTTACTTTCAGTTGTCTGTCAGGTGCTATGATCCGCCACATAACACAAGCACTTACATCTCTCCAGAACAGGTACATATATGACATGTTCTTTGTACGTGTCAGTGTGAATGATCTGAGACATACCTCCCAGGACAACATGACAAGAGATATATAGTAGCTCTATGATCATGTAGCCCAGGCTGGTATGACCCTGACCTTGAGTATCATCTTACCTTCACCTACATGATACTGCAATATAACAGAAAGACGATAAACTTCAACAAATGGCTGAGCTTCTGGTGTCATTCAAAGGGGATCCAGTCTCTGTCTGCCTGTGATGACATGATAGACAAGTCTCATTGCTTCGCTACAGATGGTTTGCACCTGTCACCCCTATGCTTCTGAATACTGGCCAAGGCTCTTGCTGTCCCCATATTACTTTTTTTAGGCAAGGTTCATAGGTTCATAGGTAGGTACTAGGCTATTGGCCCCGGGACCCATACAAGCCCAGTCAAAAAGGTACCCTGGCTTTTGCCACCCAAGAAATTTATTTTCCTATGCCACTGTCGAGCAGAGACACAGAAGTGATCCCCGGGGTGAATTTCCTATTTCCCATCCAATCATCAAGATTTTTCTTGAAGAGTGCTAATGAGGAGCTTTGTTTGATATAGATAGGTAGTTTATTCTGGAGTATGGGAAGTCTCTGGGACAGGAATCTATCCCTCCGGCATGTTCTGTTTATTGTGGTGACAAGGTTTGGGTCCCTAGAGCGTGTAGGTTCATAGGTTCATAGGTAGGTACTAGGCTATCTGCCCAAGGGCATTTATAAGCCTAGCCAGAATGCGTTAGCTTTTGCCTCCCTTTTAAATTAGTTTCCTGGGCCTCTGTCTAGCAGGCCCACTGAAGTGATCCCAGGGGTAAATTTACGATTTCCCATCCACTCGACAAGATTCCTCTTGAAGAGAGTCAGCGAGGGGCTCTACCTAACGTAAACTGATATTCTATTACAGAGTGAGGGAAGTCTCTGGGATAGGAATCTATCCCTCCAGCACATCCTGTTTATTGCTGTGCTGAGGTTTAATTCACTGGAGCATGTGGCTCTAAGAGATTTGGTTTTCTTGAGGTGGAGCATGTCCATTAATTCTGGGTTGGACATGCCCTTATACGTCAGGCATAGATCACCTCTGAGCAGGCAGTAAGCAACCGAGTAGAGCTGGAGTTTCTTTAGTCGAGCTACATAGGGCATCTCTTTGAGGCCCATGATCCTTTTGGTGAGGTACTTTTGTGGTCTTTCCAGCTGTTGCATGTGCCGATTAAGGTACATACCAAATGGGGCATTGTACTCTAATATGGGCCTAATGAGTGATGAGTAGAGGGGCACAATGAGGTTACTATCTACCTGAGTTTCCAGGTCCCTAATTACATTTTCCATACCTAGTGGATTACCACCTATGTGGTAATTCATGGGCACATTGTTTTTCCAAAGGAGATGACTATGCATTTTTTGGCATTCAGCTTGAGGCCATGGTTTTGACACCAGGAATATGTCTCTGTAAGACCATTCTGGAGGATGTCTGTGTCAGCCGGAGAGTCGATTATGGCCTCCAGTTTGCAGTCATCTGCAAACTTTGTCAGCCATAGTCCTTCCATGCTTGCCTGTACCTCAGAGAAGTATATACCGAACAGGAGGGGTCCCAGGATCGAGCCCTGTGGGACGCCACTTGTGACTGGTTTAGAGTCGGACATGGCACCCACAACTCTGACCATGTGTGTTCTATCCGTGAGCCAGTTGGCCACCCATCTCATGACATAGGGGTTAATGTTCAAGCTGGTAAGCTTGTCTAAGATGTCAGAGTGGGGAATGGTGTCGAAGGCCTTAGCGAGGTCCAGGTAGGCTGTGTGGACTTCCTTCCCTTCATCTATGGTCTTGGTAACTGTTTCAAAGAAGTCAGCTAGGTTTAGGAGGCAGGATCTGCCTTTAACAAAGCTGAATTGGGTAGAGTCCAGTGTCTGGAGGTTCCCAATGTCTCGGTTTATGAGTGCCATGATAATTCACTCCATAGCTTTGCAGACCAGGCCGCTCAGGCTTATAGGGCGATAATTCCCAGGTTCTATTGTGGCACCACCTTTGTGGAGTGGGATGACTGTTGCTATACACCATTCTTTGGGTACATAGCCTGTGGTAAGGCTGAATCTGAACAGTTAATTTAGGTGAGGGTTTAGTTCCTTTTGGAGCTTGTGTAAGATGCAGCCTGGGACACCATCTGGTCCCATTGATGCTGTGTTCTTAGCTTTGGAGAGGTCTGTTTTTACCTGCATGTCCGTGATGTCTGGGGCTCTGCATTCTTCTGGGATGGACACGGGCCCTTTTGGGGGTGAAGGGGGGGTGAAGTTTGCACTGAACTTGTCCACCAGGATGTTGGCAATGTCACTTGGTTCAGTGTATTTTTTTGCCATTTTGCAGTAGCTCAGAGCATATCTGAGAGTAGCCGCCTACATTTTTGATATAGCTAAAGAAGGCTTTGTGGTTATCTTTAGATTCCTTGGCAATTTATCTTTAGAAACTGGCCTTGGATGATTTTATGAGTGATCATGGTTTCTTGCTAATAATGATCAGTAATGCCTTTCCTTTTTGGAATTTTGCTCTATCATGTAGCAGTTTCCTCCTTCTGTTGTATAGCTTATTTATGGCCGGGGACCACCAGGCTGGTTTCTTCTTTTTGGAGGAGTGAGTCTTGGTTCTACTTGGGATGGCTCAATCCATGCATCCCTGTAGATGCTCATAGAATGCACTTATAAAGGATTCTGCGGATTGGATAGAATTATCCTGTAGCAAGGGGGCTTTGAAACTTTCCACTTTGGTCTGGAGAAGTGTGAAGTTTGCTTTTGAAAAGTTTTTTCATGGTGGTTTCCTTGACTGGGGGTGGGGTCGGGATGTGGATGTCCGGTGTGATTACTTTATGATTTGATCTTACCAGCGAGGGGTTTACCTCTGGTGTGGAACACTGATCCCCCATGTTGGTGATGATCAGGTCCAGTATGTTGTCACCTCTAGTGGGCATGGTGACCAGCTGTTCCAGGGCATTTGAGTTTATAAACTCTAGGAAGCGTTGGGCAAAGGAGTTTGTACTTGAGTAATTCTCTCAGTCATTGTTTGGGTAGTTGAAATCTCCTAATATCATAATGTTTGGTAGGACCTTTATATTTTCCAGTGTTCTCAGGAATGCTTAGTGAGGGTCCTGAGACAAGGTAGGTGATCTGTAGCAGGCCATGATCTGATAAGCAGCTTTTCCCACTGTTAGTTGCACTTGGATGGTCTCCGAGGCCTCGTGCTGTGCCACTAACCTGAAGGTGTGGGTATCCTTTATGAAAATGGATACACTCCCTCCTTTTGTATTTTGGTCTGGGTTTTGGGGCCGAAGCTCGGAGGGATTGGGATTTCTTTAAGTGGAGCATGTCCAACAGCTCTGTGTTTGACATAGCTTTGTATGTTAGGCAGAGATCACCTCTGAGTAGGCGATATGTGACAGAGTAAAGCTGGCGTGTTTTGAGACGGTCTGTGTAGGGCATGTATTTGAGGTCAGTAATCCTCTTTGTGAGGTATTTCTGCAGGCTTTCCAGTTGTTGTAGATGTCTTGTGAGGTGCATACCAAAAGGGGCATTGTACTCTATAATGGATCTAATGAGTGATGAGTAGAAGGGAACAATGACCTCTTTTTGTGATGAGGTGTGCCACATAGAAGGATTTCCTGACTACTGTGGCAATGTGATTATCAAAGGAGAGACTACTGTCCACCTGTGTCCCAAGGTCTCTTATCACAATTTCAGTGTTAATTATACTACCACCTATGTTGTAGTTCATGGGTACAGAGTTTTTACCAAAGGGGATGACAATGCACTTTTTGCCAATGAGCTTGAGGCCATGGCTTTGACACCAGGTATCTGTCTCAGTGAGGCCCTTTTGTGGGATGTCCACATCGTTAGTAGTTTCGATTATGGCTCCTAGTTTGCAGTCATCTGGGAACTTCATTGGCCAAAGACCTTCTGTGTTAGCCTGTACTTCAGGGAAGTAGATACCAAACAGGAAAGGACCCAGGACTGTACCCTGTGGTACTCCACTTGTCACTGGTCTGAAGTCAGATTTGGAGTCTGCTGCTTTCACAGTGTGGGTTTTGTCAGTGAGCCAGTTGGCAACCCATCTTGTGACATAGGGATTTATATCAAGTTCTATAATTCCAGAGTGGAGGATGGTGTTGAAAGCCTTGGCAAGATCTAGATAGGCTGTGTGAACCACTTTACCATTGTCTACAGCTTTGGTGACTCCTTCAAAGAAGTCTGTCAGGTTTAGGAGACGTGATCTGCCTTTTACAAACCCAAACTGTGCAGGGTCCAGAGTTTGGAGATCTCCAATGTCTTTGTTTATAAGTTCCATGATGATACGTTCCATGGCCTTGCAGACCAGGCTCATCAGGCTAATGGGGTGCTAGTTCCCGGGGTCCGTGGTGGCTCCTCCCTTGTGTAGTGGGATAGCCGTTGCTGTGCATCATTCAGCAGGCATAAAGTCTGAGGTGAGGCTATGATTGAACATGGTACTTAGTTGTGGTGCCAGTTCGTTCTGTAGTTTGTGTAGAACGCAGCCTGTGATGTTGTCTGGTCTCATGGATGCTGTGTTCCTGGTTTGGAGAGTGTAGTTTTTACCTGTGCAGCCATGATGACAGCAACTTTGCATTCTTCCAGTATAGAGATGGGCTCTTTCATGGGTGAGAGGGGGGTAAAGCTAGCATTGATCCTATCTGCCAGGATGTTGGCAATATCAGTTGAGTTTGTATATTTAGTGCCATTGTGCTGTAACTCAGAGCAGATGAGTGTTGCCATTGAGATTCTTGACATAGCTATAGAATGCTTTGTGGTTGTCTTTAGAATCAGTGGCAATTTTGCTTTTGTAACTAGCTTTGGAGGATTTCATCAGGGATTGCAGCTTCTTACTGAGGCTGACCAGGGAGCTCCTCCACTCATGGGATTTTACTCTCTTTTGCAACAGTTTCTTCCTTCTGTTGTACAGTTTGTTTATGGCAGGGGACCACCAGATTGGCTTCCTTTTCTTGGAGGATAGCATATTGGTTTTGTTTGGGATAGCATGATCCATGCACTCATGTAAGTGCTTATAAAGTGCAATTGTGTAGCATTCAGTAGTCGTAACTGTATTGTCCATCTGCATAGATGTACTGAAGTTCACCACTTCTGTCTTAAGAAGCATGAAGTTGGCTTTGGAGAAATTTTTTAGCATGGTTTCCTTAATGGGGTGTGGGGGCAGAATGTGGATATGTAGGGTAATTAGCTTATGGTCAGATCGGACCAATGAGGCGTTGACTTCAGGTGTGGAACACCGGTCACTCAGAACAAACCAAACCCTGTAACCAACACAAATAACCACAAAGTGAGCTAAATGCTACTCATTGCCAGAAGTCTCAGCCTCCAAATGCACACACTCGAGGCACTTCTCAGTATGGAGAATATTGATATCTGTGCAGTAACAGAAACCTAGTTCAAGGCTCCAGAGAGTGCACCAGCACTACCAGGATACTACTCATTCCATACCTTCCAGCATCAGAACCTGGATCATAGCACATAGGGTGGGGATGTATCCATATTCATCAAGGATACCTACACCTCTCTCTACATCCTCTCATCCTCTACAGGATATGTACCCATAGAATGTTGCACAGCAAAGTTCTTCCCACTCCACAGGGGTGGGGCCACAAAAGACCCTTGGCATTCATGCTCTATGAGCCTGATGAGTCTGATCTGCAAGGCAATGGAGCTAATCATAATGGTTGTCAACAATAAAGACATTGGGAACCTTCACACAGTTGTGCACACCCAGTTTGGCTTTGTCAAATGCAGATCACGCCTCCTGAACTGGGTGGATTTCTTTGAGACAGTTACCTAGGCTACAGATGATTGAAATGAGCTCCACACAGCCTACCTATACCTCGCTAAGGCCTTTGACACCATTCCCCAGTCAGGTATCATAGATGAACTAACCAACCTGGGCATGAATCCATACATCACAAGATGGATTGCAAACTGGCTCACAGATAGATCCCCCAAATTAAGAGTTGCTGGCTACATGTCAGACTCTACACCGGTAACAACTGGTGTACCCCAGGGTTCAGTCCTGGGGTCCCTCCTGTTTGGTATAGACTTCTCAAAAGTACATGCCAACACAGGAGGGTTGTGGTTGACTAAGTTTGCTGGGAACTGTAAAGTGTTTGCCATAATAGATTCCCCGGATGACACAAATATTCTCCAGAAGGGACTCTATGAGACAGATGTGTGGTGTCAGAATCATGGCTTCAAGCTCAATGTGGAAGAATGCATAGTAATCCCCTTTGGTGAAAACAAAGTACCCACAAACTACCACATAGGTGTTACCCCCTAAAAAACTGACAAGGTAATAAGGGATCTGGGGACACAAGTAGATAGTCATCTTTCCTTTGACAACCATGTTGCCAAAGTGATTAGGAAATCCTATGTGGCCCATCTAATCAACAAAGGGTTTGCATCAGGATCAAAAGAGGTAGTGATGGCCCACTACTCTTACGTCATCAGACCCATCATTGAGTACAATGCACCATTTAGGATGTACTCGACTAAGCATATTCAACAGCTGTAGAGACCACAGAGGTACCTCACCAAGAGGATTACTGGCCTCAAACAGTTGTGTTATGCAACACAACTGGTAAAACTAAATCTGTTCTCCGTTACGTACCGCCTACTCAGAGGCACAGTCTGCTTAACATACAGAGCCATGTCCAACACATAACTGTTTAACATACTCCATCTATGAATAACAAAATTGAGTCACACTACACACTCCAGGGATATGAACCTCATCACAACAATGAATACAACATGCTGGTGGGATAGAGTACCATCCCAGACACTTGCCTTACTGTGGAACAGAGTCCCAATGTACATCAGGCAGAGCCCCTCGCTGACACTTTTCAATAGGAACCTTGATGAGTGGATGGGAAAAAGTCAATTCACACCAGGCATCACATCAGCAGCCCCACTAGAAAGGGGCTTAGGGTACTAACTATTAGAACTAGGACTTAGGAGACTACTCAATGGGGTGGTGAAAGCTGCACAACTTGCCTAGGCTAATATATGCCTTTCGTGAAGATAGTCTACTACATACCTATGAACCTATGTGACAGGTATATGTCTACAGATAGTAGATGTGTACTTCATTGTACAGTTATGTTGTACAGCAGGCACATGGACCACATACAATGTAATGTTTACAGATACTGGTGGCTATTATGTACAGTGGGTGAGATGTGCACCCCATGTCTTTTGTGCCATTGGGATGTGTCCTGGGTGGGACAGTCCTGGATGGCTCCCTGTCATGGTCACCCTCTTACACACATCTCTGCCCATCCATCTTTGGCTTATTATACTGTGTTCCCCCTACATATATATAGGTACATAGGTAGATAATAGGCTATCTGCCTGAAGGCATATATTAGTATGGCCAGAGTGTGCAGCTATCACCACACATGGGGTTAGTTCCCTAGGTCTCTGTGTAGTAGAGCTTATGAAGTAATCCATGGTGTGACAGTTCAGTGTCACATACACTCATCAAGGCTCCTCTGGAAGAGTGTCAGTGAGGGACTCAGCTTAATGTAGGTTGGGAGCCTGTTCCAAAGCAATGGAAGTCTGTGAGTTAGTAATGTATCCCTCCAACATGTTCTATTTATTGTTGTGATGATGATATCCCTAGTGCATGTGGCACAGTGAGCTTGGGTTTACTTCAGATAGTGCATGTGCATCAGTTCTGCATTGGACATGGACCTGTCTGTTGGGCAGAGATTGCCTGAGTAGACAGTATGCAACAGAGTACAGATTGAGTTAAATTCAGTCTTGTTGCATGGGGAAGCTGTTTGAGGCCAGCAATCCTCTTGTTGAGGTACTTCAGTGGTCTTTCCAGCTGCTGAAAATGCCTAGTCAGATTCATCGCAAGTGTGCCGTGATACTCTCTGACTGGTCTGATGACTGATGAGTAGAGGGAACCTCCTTTGACCTACATGCAAAGACCTTGGCAATTTGTGGGAGCACATAGCATGATTTTCTAACCACTTTGTGAATGTGTTTCTGGAAGTAGAGATGACTATCCACATCTGTCCATAGCTCCCTTATTATTACCTGCATATTTAGGGTGTTGGCACCTATGTGGTATTTGTATGACTGTAGCTCGAGGCCATAATTTTGACACCACATCTGTCTGACTGGGACCCTTTTTAAGGATGTCTCTGTTGTCCCAAACATCAATTATGACAACCTTTTTGCAGTCATTCACAAACTTTGCTAACCATAGCCCTCATGTGTTTGACTATATTTCTGAAAAGTACACACCAGACAGGAGTGGTCCCAGGACTGAGCCATGGGGGACAGCCGTTGTTACCAGCTTACAGTCCAACAGGGATACCACAATTCTTACCTTGTGGGATATATCTGTGCCCCAGTTGGAAATCCATCCGATGACATACATATTTATGCACAGGTTGTTGATTTTGTGGATACGACATGTGTGTGGGATGTTGGAAAAGGGCTTTTCAAGGTCTATGCAGGCTGTGTATAGCTCATTTCATTGATGTATGTCCTGGGTAACTGCCTTGAAAACTGTCTAGCAAGTTTAGCAACCATGATTTGCCCCTGACCAAACCAAAATGGGTAGGGTTGGGTGTTTGTAGGCTTCCAATAGCTCTGTTTATGAGTTCCATAATGATGGACTCCATGGCCTTGCAGATCAGGTTTATTAGGCTTGTAAGACAATAGTTCCCATGGTCTGTTGTGCACCAACACCTGTGGAGTGTGCCAACCATTGCTGTAACCCATTCAACAGTTTAATATCCTGTACAGAGGGTGAGTCTCAACAGAATGTTCAGGTGCAGGGTCTGTTTGTTTTGGAGTTCACATATGACACAGCCAGGGAAACCATGTCATCCCATAGACGCCGTGTTTTTAAGTTTGGATAGAGCTGTTTAACCATTGTATATGTGATTTCTGGGTTTTCACAATCTCCAGGTATGGTAATGGTCCCTTTTGTCAGTGAGAGGGGGGTAAATATGTATGAACCTGTCTGACAAGATGTTGGCAATGTCAGTCATGTACATGTATTCATTTACACTTTGCACTGACTCAGAACATATATGAGTTTACAATGATATTTATGACATAGCGAAAGAAAGCTTCATGGTTCTCTATGAACTCTTTGGCAATATTTTTGCCAGAACATGGCTTGGATAATGTTAGGAGTGCTCATTGTTTCTTGATGATACTGATCGGAGATTTATTGCTCTTCTTTGGATTTTCACTTTCTTTGAACAACTTAAGTACTTTTAGTACATAGTTTGATTATGACAAGGGTCCAATATATTATATGGGTCTGTTTTCATATCACTGTGTGTGCAAGGCAGGATTGGAGAATAGTGACAAGTGTCTGGAGTAAGAACTGCAACTGCCAGATATGTGTGGCCAACTGCTGTACTCAGACATGGCCTAAGTGTGTGAGCATGCCCAGTATGACCTTTCAGTATGTTGCTGACTGATATTAGCTAATAAGTGTGTGAGCATGCCCACTATGGGCATATATACTATATGTGTGTGAAAAATCAAGTTTACGTCAGGGCTCACCTTTGTGTTGTACATCGACATGAAGCACGCTGTGCCTGCAGGGCTTCCATGAGTCAATTTGCATAGACTTATCAACATTTCTACATACAGGGGGGGCAGCTATTATTTGTACATTTCTACCCAGGGGGCATACCTGATTGTTACTGTGGGTGTACATACGATGAGGGGTACACCTGACACTTATACACATTTGCTAGGCCTGCACTGCTATGTCAGGTACTCCATTTCAGTCTGTACTGTTGCCTATCATACTGGCTTGAGGCATACCACTGTACTACAGACCTTAGTTTCCAATTACATGCATATTAGTTTGTGACTTCATAGCCTACCCAACCTACATCACACTGCCTGGCCTGCTGTTATCTGTCTGCATAGGCCTGGGGGGAGGTTACTCATATGCCTCTTCAGAGGGCATGATACAGCATTTGTTTGTGTTTGCGTTTGTCTACAATTGTCCTGCTGGCTGTGACTGTTAGGTATGTGACCCCCCCTAACTGGTATGTGTGAGTGACTTAAGTTGTGTCTGTGCCAGTGAAATGCTGTCATGGCTTAGTGGTTCATTATTGTGACTGTAGTGCACAGTATCCTGAGTTCGAGCCCTGTCACTGCTTTTTATTTTCCTGCTGGGCAGACCTGACTGGTTAAGGAACAGTAAAGCAGGTGTGAGCGTGTTTACCCAACTTTGCTCGACTTTGCCCTACTTTGCCCAACATTGCCCAACGTTGCCCGACGTTGCGCTGGTTAGTGCGGTGTGCAGCTACACGCAATTGTATTTAAATATGCTCAATACTGGTAAAATGTTCTTAGCAGTACTTTATATTGCTTAAAATAGGGCACTCATTCCTCAGGTGGTGCTGCAGAGCTGCCTATGTTGGATGCACATAGTACACTCCCTATACATGTTTGAAAACAGGTAGCGTCAAGTTAGGCATCCCTTTTACTGCATGTGTGAGTCAGAGAGAAGTGTCATTTCCAGGGTTCCTACTGAGTCAGTGTATGTGCTATGCGTTGCCTCTTTGCTAAGTCCAGGGCATACTGGGCACACCTCCTTCTCCCTACTGGGGCAGGCTCAGGTTGTTCCTCCTCCAAGGCACGCTGTGCATGTGCAGGCCTTGGCAATGGTGGGGGGCTGTTTGGCCCTGCCCCATGCTGTTCCTGCTGCAGCTGTTTCCGCAGGATCATATTGTGTAGCATGGCACATACCATAACAATCATGTAGTTGGTGAGTACTGCAAGGCTCCACCAGATGTATCCAGGCACTGGAACCGTGACTTGAGCATCCCAAACACATGCTCAATTATGTTTCTTTTTTGTGCATGTGCCTCATTATGGAGTTCTTGTTCAGGTGTGTGTGCATTTCTGATGGGTGTCATCAGCCATGGCTCCAGTGCGTATCCAGCATCCCCAGAAAAGTGGAGAAAAGGGAATGTTCCACTGACAGTGAAGATGCTTTCAGCAAAACGTTTTTGCTGAAATGGCAGTCACCAAATCTGCCTTCAGTACTGAACATGAATGGGAGTGTTTTGGAAGCTGTAGATAACAGTGATAGCAATTTGGTTGAAAGATATGTGACTGTGTCCTGAAGAATCATTTCAAAAACTTGGGAGCTGAACAGTAGGTCAGCTCTATCTTTAGCAGGCAGAAATTTAGCATTTTTGAGTGTGATGCAGTAGCATTCATACCTGGGAGACTTGGTCATGAAGCAACATATTTTTTTTTTGCTTCTTTCCACAGAGCATCAGCTGCTACCAGTGCCTTTCCTCATTTACTAGGTCTATCAGACCCTCTTTAGCCTTCCTTGGTCTCAACCCCAACTCATACCCAGGAACAGTGAGGAGACTGATGATGCTGGTGCAGTATCATATTGCATACTAGACGTGTACCCCAAACCCCACTACCCTGTGACAACCTTGCAAGCTCTTCAGTTGCTGCCTTCAGGAGGTGCATACACACCTCCACACATTTGCAACCTACTGACTGAGCAGTATACCCCTTGTAGCATGGAACCTGATGGACTGTTAATGATGCCACTGCTGCAAGCCTAAGATGGCTCCTTCTCCCCAAGACAGGCCAGCTGACATTGACCACTGATTTCTCTCCAGTGACTGTGATGCATTAAGTAGCATATTTTGTTGGATAGAGTTTAAAGGGATGCAGAATTCTACATGAAATTGGACACTAAGGATTAGGTCATATTCCAGCTCTGCTTAAACTCTTTCACTTAAGGCAGCTCTTGCTGGAGGAGAAAGTAAGTGAGATATTTGGAAGCCCAGAGTAGAAGACAAATGATTTTTATTTTGTTTGTTAGTGTAAATGTGCTGACACCCAGCTAAAGTATGTGGATGAACAAAATGGAGTGGTCTAGGAAGTAAAAAGCCCATGTTAAGTTAATGAAGAGAACCCCTTTGAGGTTGCCCTTATCCATTTTATCAATATTTTGCCTGTGAGGGCCAAAGGGCAGTCAGAGTCCTCCTTCCAGACCAAAAGCCATGCTGTTTTTGGGAAGGGAAGTGATACTTTTGCAGGTACTGTGAGAGATGTTGGTATATCTCAGGTTTCCTAGCATTTTGTATATGGTTGATAAAACTGAAATAGTCTAGACGTGTGCTCTTTTACAAGGTTTGGGCTGTTTAGTCAGGGGTCTGACTACTGTAGATTTCCAAATAAAAGAAATGCTGTTTGGCAAGGCAGAGGTTTTTAATGTATAACAGTGGAATGGCAATAACATTTTATAAATTGATGCAGGGAATCAAAACATAAACACAGACTTTAGTTTGAGTATCAGATTTTTAGCTTTATGCTACTTTTGAACTGCTCACTTGTAGAGGCATCTTTCTAAACCAACTTGGGCTGGAGAAAAAGGACACAGTATTCTCTAATGTTTCTGTATAAAAAGAGTTACAACAAAATCATAGTCCATTTGGAAAACTGCTACATTCGGATATTACATCATATAGTCAGCATACCGGAGTGAGGGAGTAGGTAGCACAGGCTGTTTACATAACTAGTGTATTACATGCGGATATTACATCATATAGTCAGCATAATGGAGTGAGGGTGTAGGTAGTACAGGCTACCTACATAACTAGAGTATTACATGTGGATGTTACATCATATAGTCAGCATACCAGAGTGAGGGTGTAGGTAGAACAGGCTGCTTACATAACTAGTGTATTACATGTGAATATTACATCATATAGTCAGCATACCGGAGTGAGTCTGTAGGTAGTACAGGCTACCTACATAACTAGTGTATTACATGTGGATATTAAATCATATAGTCAGCATACCAGAGTGAGGGTGTAGGTAGCACAGGCTGCCTACATAACTAGTGTATTATATGCGGATATTACATCATATAGACAGCATACCAAAGTGAGGGTGTAGGTAGCACAGGCTGCCTACATAACTAGTGTATTACATGCGAATATTACATCATATAGACAGCATACCAGAGTGAGGGTGTAGGTAGCACAGGCTGCCTACATAACTAGTGTATTACATGCGAATATTACATCATATAGTCAGCATACCAGAGTGAGGGTGTAGGTAGCACAGGCTGCCTACATAACTAGTGTATTACATGCGAATATTACATCATACAGTCAGCATACCAGAGTGAGGATGTAGGTAGCGCAGGCTGCCTACATAGCTAGTGTATTACATGCGGATATTACATCATATAGTCAGCATACCAGAGTGAGGGTGTAGGTAGCACAGGCTACCTACATAACTAGTGTATTACATGCGGATATTAAATCATATAGTCAGCACAATGGAGTGAGGGTGTAGGTAGTACAGGCTACCTACATAGCTAGTGTATTACATGCAAATATTACATCATATAGTCAGCATACCGGAGTGAGGGTGTAGGTAGTACAGGCTACCTACATAGCTAGTGTATTACATGCGAATATTACATCATATAGTCAGCATACTGGAGTGAGTCTGTAGGTAGTACAGGCTACCTACATAACTAGTGTATTACATGCAGATATTAAATCATATAGTCAGCATAATGGAGTGAGGGTGTAGGTAGTGCAGGCTACCTACATAGCTAGTGTATTACATGCAGAGATTACATCATATAGTCAGCATACCAGAGTGAGGGTGTAGGTAGCACAGGCTGCCTACATAGCTAGTGTATTATATGTGGAGATTACATCATATAGCCAGCATACCAGAGTGAGGGTGTAGGTAGTACAGGCTACCTACATAACTAGTGTATTACATGCAAATATTACATCATATACTCAGCATACCGGAATGAGGGTGTAGGTAGCAAAGGCTGCTTACATAACTAGTGTATTACATGCAGATATTACATCATATAGTCAGCATACCGGAGTGAGGGTGTAGGTAGAACAGACTACCTACATAAGTACTGCATTACATGCGGATATTACATCATATAGTCAACATACCGGAGTGACGGTGTAGGTAGTACAGGCTACCTACATAGCTAGTGTATTACATGCGCATATTACATCATATAGTCAGCATACCAGAGTGAGGGTGTAGGTAGTACAGGTTACCTTCATATGTAGTGTATTACATGTGGATATTACATCATATAGTCAGCATACCAGAGTGAGGGTGTAGGTAGTACAGGCTACCTACATAGCTAGTGTATTACATGTGAAGATTACATCATATAGTCAGCATACCAGAGTGAGGGTGTAGGTAGTACAGGCTACCTACATAAGTAGTGTATTACATGTGGATATTATATCATATAGTCAGCATACCAGAGTGAGGGTGTAGGTAGTACAGGCTGCCTACATAGCTAGTGTATTACATGTGGATATTAAATCATATAGTCAGCATAATGGAGTGAGGGTGTAAGTAGTACAGGCTGCCTACAGAACTAGTGTATTACATGTGAATATTACATAATATACTCAGCATAATGGAGTAAGGGGGTAGGTAGTACAGGCTACCTACATAGCTAGTGTATTACATGCAGATATTAAATCATATAGTCAGCAATACAGAGTGAGGGTGTAGGTAGTACAGGCTGCCTACATAGCTAGTGTATTACATGCGGAGATTACATCATATAGTCAGCATACCAGAGTGAGGGTGTAGGTAACACAGGCTGCCTACATAACTAGTGTATTACATTTGGATATTACAACATATAGTCAGCATACTAGAGTGAGGGTGTAGGTAGCACAGGCAACCTACATAACTAGTGTATTACATGTGAATATTACATCATATACCCAGCATAGTGGAGTAAGGGTGTAGGTAGTACAGGCTACCTACATAGCTAGTGCATTACATGCAGATATTAAATCATATAGTCAGCATACGGGAGTGAGGGTGTAGGTAACACAGGCTGCCTGCATAACTAGTGTATTACATGCGGAGATTACATCATATAGTCAGCATACCGGAGTGAGGGTGTAGGTAGCACAGGCAACCTACATAACTAGTGTATTACATGCAGATATTACATCATATAGTCAGCATACCAGAGTGAGGGTGTAGGTAACACAGGCTGCCTACATAACTAGTGTATTACATTTGGATATTACAACATATAGTCAGCATACTGGAGTGAGGGTGTAGGTAGCACAGGCAACCTACATAACTAGTGTATTACATGCGAATATTACATCATATACTCAGCATAGTGGAGTAAGGGTGTAGGTAGTACAGGCTACCTACATAGCTAGTGTATTACATGCAGATATTAAATCATATAGTCAGCATACCGGAGTGAGGGTGTAGGTAGTACAGGCTGCTTACATAGCTAGTGTATTACATGCAGATATTACATCATATAGTCAGCATACGGGAGTGAGGGTGTAGGTAACACAGGCTGCCTACATAACTAGTGTATTACATTTGGATATTACATCATATAGTCAGCATACCGGAGTGAGGGTGTAGGTAGCACAGGCAACCTACATAACTAGTGTATTACATGCAGATATTACATCATATAGTCAGCATACCAGAGTGAGGGTGTAGGTAGTACAGGTTACCTACATAAGTAGTGTATTACATGTGGATATTACATCATATAGTCAGCATACTGGAGTGAGGGTGTAGGTAGTACAGGCTGCCTACATAGCTAGTGTATTACATGCGGATATTAAATCATATAGTCAGCATAATGGAGTGAGGGTGTAGGAAGTACAGGCTGCCTACATAACTAGTGTATTACATGCGAATATTACATCATATAGTCAGCATAATGGAGTGAGGGTGTAGGTTCCAGAGATGGGGTAATCTCTGGGATACATACCTGTCTCTCCAGCAGGTCCTATTTATGTCCATGGCAAGGTTTAGGTGTTTAGCATTGGTAATTCTGGTGTTGTTTTTATTTTGGATCTGCAGGAGGTCCATCAGAGTGGGGTCTGACAATGCCCTGTATGGCAGGCATAGATGTCCCCTCAAAAGCCTGTAGGAGACAGAATACAAGGATATTACATCATATAGTCAGCATACCGGAGTGAGGGTGTAGGTAATATAGGATAGGGCCTTGAGGCAGTCTCCAGAGGACATTTTACTTACTTCCTGTATTCTTTCAGTGGGGAACCTCTATGGACATTGCAATTGTTGGATATGCCTAGTTAGGTACATATCAAAGGGGGCATTGTTCTCAGTGATAGGTCTGATGAATGCCAAATACAGTGGAACAATGACTTCCTTGGACTTAGATGCCATACCTTTCTTTATAAGCTGCACAACATAGAATGATTTCCTCACTTCTAGACACATGGTAGATTACTGTCTATGTGTGTCCCTAAGTCCCTGACTACTAGAACAACTCTAAGGGGTGTGTTTTCAATATAATAGATTTTTCAGCTATCAAACACCAAGAAAAATGCTAGCATTTGTAGATTTGAACACATAATGGATATTCAGACACTCATGGCAAATGCTTGTTGTCATGTAAAACAAGTCAGCTTCTCACTTCTGCTTCTGTAGACACTAAGCATCTATATTTTCATTTTTCAGTTTTGTGGCCATATAATGCAGAACTTTACCTTTTCCCCTTTTGAATGGTATTCAAGTTTAAGCTCTGTCCTCAGACAATTACGAAACTTCATGAAGCCATTAAAATTCCTGACTTAATTTGAAAGGGAACTACTTCCATTTTATGTACATCTTTTTAAAAATAAAAGAACACTTAAGAGCAGAAACATAAAACTGGTTCAATTTCAGAATAACCATTAATGGATTAGTTATATCTTACATCTTATATCAGGACACGTAATTGCCAAATTACATAAATGTGCAGAAGTTGCTCGGATGTTGATATTTTAAAAGGTGCTTTTTACAGTGTAAATCAATACAATTAATATATAATGCATCCAACAGCATCAGAATATATTCCTTTTTTATTTTACTGATAGAATTCATTAGTAATCCTTAAGTTTTTTTTCGACTTACATTGCATAAGCCGACATGCATTTTGGATATAAACATAATTTGAGATTTAAAAATGTGAATATCTCTCCTTCAGACAAAATCAAAAGCAGTTATAGGAATAAGCTTGGTACAGTCAATTACTGCATTTTCTTATGTTATAAAGTATTAAACCTTTGGGCAATACAGAAAGTATTAATAAAATATGGATTTACATCTATGCTTTTTTTCAAGCCAACCATAATGAATTAAATTAAATGTAAAACTTTAGGGAAAAAAATCAATCTAATAACAGAACATACCTTTTTGGAACATTTTAACAAAACTGCTGTTCTTCTCAGTTCATACTCATATTATGGTGTAAACTGGGCAAGATAATGAATAATTACTGGAAATCAATAATGAGCATAATGTCAGAAATGGCAGTATGAACACAGTACTGCACAGTGTAATGGCTCTATGTCTGACAACAGCACATTACAAGTGGTATGATAGTTTATACATCTGTACCAGTAACTATGAGATGAGTTTATGCATCTGTACTGGCAACTATGAGATGAGTTTATACATCTGTACTAGTAACTATGAGATGAATGATCCTATCCCATTCTGATGCCATAGGGTGAGAAGACTTAATGATGACACAAAAAATAGCTGTCCTGGCTTTGAAGTGTAAAGCTTTCATTATTTAATTTAATTTAATTTATTTATTTAACATTTGCTTACCGGCAAAGTCCAACTGGACACAGGTCCTTTTTCAGTGGAGGTCCGGGGAAAAAAGCTACATGCGTTACAGTAAATTTGAATGCACACATTACAATAATCAATAAAGTATAAAGTAAGTAGTCCAAAGCAAGTAAAGAGCAACCAGTAAAAATAGGCAACATTTATATCAGAAGAAAAAAGTGGTAGGCAGAGAAACATAGACAAATCTATTTAATGCTGATAAAGGGGGCAGTATAGTTGTTATGATTGTGTTATGCTATTTGAGTGCTATAAAGTTAATGTTAAGTGATGAGCACACGTATACTATGATGAACAGAACGGAGGTACTAAAACTGATAAGATACATGAGAGTGTTCAAGGTTTGTTGATGGAAAGTGTGATAGAACTTTGTATGAATATTTTCTTGTTGAGAATGCAGTGATACCTAAAATCTATGGGCTATCTAAGGTACACAAAGATCAAGTGAACCCACTTATGCCACCAATAATTTCTGGTAGAGGGTGGGCCACAGAGCCCATGTCAATATATGTAGAAAATCATCTTCGCCCTGTGATTAATGGAGTAGGAAGTATCTTGAGAGATACAAGAGCTTTTCTTAGTAAGTTACATGACTGGTCTGCTGTGGAGTACAGAGAAGATGTTTTATTGGTGACCATGGATATAACTTCAATTTTCACTTGTATTCCCAATGATGCTGGTATTAATAACATCAGACTGTTCTTAGGTCGTAACCCTGCCTATGATAGTAAAGTATATTTTGATTTGTACTTTGTTAGAGCTCATACTGGGGTATAATGCTTTTCTGCTTGAAGATGAACTTTATTTACAGCAGACAGGGGTGGCCATGGGCACGGTTTGTGCCAACAGTTATGCCAATATGGTCTTGGCTGAATGGGAGTTACAATATGTATTCTCTGAACTGAGTACCTTTAAGGGGTCCATCCTCTACTATGGCTGATATGTGGATGACCTGTTCCTTGTTTGGGGGGACACATTAGAAACTTTAGTCAGTTTGTACAATACTTGAACAATACTACAAGTTTTCTTCATTCCACCTATGATTGGTCGAAAAAATGCATTTTATTTCTAGATGTAATGGTCTGTAAAACTTTGGGAGGGTTGTATATGAGGCAATATGTGAAACCCTATAAGACCAACAATGTTGCACATTCTCAGAGTATGCACCCCAAACATGTGAAGCAGAATGTTCTAAGGGGACAGTTCTTTAGAACAGCTAGATTAAATACGAGGGACAGTGACATGTATGACTCCTTTGAGACTTTGACAACTAGCTTTTTGAATAGAGGGTATGACAGTTCCGAAATCCCAATTGCACAGAATGACATAATTCTTTTGAGAGATACCTGTACCAGACTTTATTTTGAAGAGCGGGTAGAACAGTCCACCTCCCGTAGTTTGCCATCTACTCAACCAACACGTATGAGTCTCACTTATTCTAAGGACTCAGGCTCTATTTGTGAGATAGTTAGGAGACATTGGAAGGTTCTGGGAGGATACATTGGAAGGTTCTGGTTTCAGATGATAAATGTAAGGGGTTAGTAAGTATCTCCCCATCCTTCTGTTTCAAGAATCACTTGTCTGTAAGAAAGATGCTGTGTTATAAATCTCTGACAAGTCAAAGAAGAAATGTTGTGAGTGAGAGAATAGGCACATATCCATTCCACCACTGTAATGTATGCAAATACATCAATACTGATGATCAGTTTGTACACCCAGATACAGAGCGTGCCTATAATATTAGACTCTATGTTGACTGTGATAGTTCAAATGTGGTGTACTGTGCCTCTTGTGAAGTCTGCAAATGTTTCTATGTTGGCAAAACCAACCGATCCCTAAGAGATCGGATTAGAAAGCACATCTATAGTATTAATAGATGTGATGAGAGAAATGCACTATCAAAACATGTAAGAGGTGCAGGACATAACCACTGGTTTAAATTTATGGTGTTGGAGGTTTATACACCAGGGCTTAGAGGGGGTGATATTAAGAGACAGAATGCATTGAAATAAAATGTATGCATATACTTCGAGCTACTGATGGGAAGGGTTTAAATGATATTATCCCTATTAAACCAGTACTTAGGTCACATGACCTAAGACACTGAGCTATAAACTGCTGTCTGTTATGTGTGTCTTAATTGGATCTGATGAAGTACCTGGAACGTATGAAAGCACTCATCCTTGTTTTTTAAAAAGTTTTATTTTGTGTTTTATTAAATAGATTTGTCTACGTTTCTCTGCCTACCAGTTTTTTCTTTTGATATACAGTAGAAAGTAAACTAAATGTAGTATACATAAGAAAATACAAATTTGTAAAAAAAATATGCTCTGGTTACACGCTATTTAAATGTACTACCATGCAGTAAGTCATTTTGTCGTATTGAAAAATGCATGTGGTATAAGGGTAAAGAAAACTAAAAAATGGGATCCCCTTTTGGTTGCATTTAGAATGCTTGCTCAGAAAAACAAGATGTTTGTCATATCAATTAATTCAGAAGGAGAGTATAATGGAAAAACCTAATAATAAACCTAAAAACTCCCACTTAGTCCCTAAATCTAATGTCACCTATCAGTCCCTAAACCTAGACTCCCCCTGCCCCCTCCCAAAGTCTGATTACTGTCTAAACTTAAATTCCCCTTCCCTGTCCCTAACTCTAAAGTCTGTGACCACTCCCTAAACTTAAAATCCCATTCCCCTCCCTAAAGTTAAAGTCCTGGTCACTCCCTAAACCTAAAATCCCCTTCTTTCTCTCTAACCGCAAAGTCCCACTCAGTCCCTATACCTAAAATCCCAGCACCCCTCCAAAACCCTAAAGTTCCTGATTTCATTGCACTACACTTCTCTTCTCCCTCAATAAACCTAACAGCCATTCTCATTGCCCTTCCCCACTTACCTAGTTCACAAACACTTCCTGTCTCTTCATCTCCTGGGACACGAGCAGTTCATGTGTGGCTGCTGCTTGGCTGAACTCGTATACAAGTTTCAGCATGAGCAGCTGCTCATGTGGGCTAACAGCCATTCAAGTCCCTGGCTGTGAGGTAATGGAACACAAGCATCTGGGCCTGAATGGCTGTAGTGTTCAACAGAAAAAGCAATGCAATTAATACAGTAAAATATAGAAATACAGATTCCAGGAAATATAAAACTGGTAAAGGTACAACAGTTTAGAACGCATTCATGGTAAAACTATACAGTAAGTGGGTTGCCTGTATAAGAACAGTCCATTTTCAACAGAGGCCTTGGAAGAAAGGTTTCAACTGCGCATTAAGCAATGGCTGTAGTATAATATTATAAATGTATAACAACATAAGAAACAACTAACAAAAATACATTTTGGGTAGGAGTCAGAAGCATGTGCTTCACTGTAGTGTATGGTTTTGTACAGTAAGGATTCAGATGTACAGATATCCTTTAGAATATAGTAAGGAGGTGAAATTTTATGGATAATAAAATGCATTCAGATTGTCTGGTGCAATAAGGCAGGTTCCCATTTTATGTTCATGACCTGTTAGTGTGATTCCTGAAACTTTCTGAAATCCAAAAAATTAAGTGTGGCTATGGAAATGACGTCCAAAATTGTTCAATCTCTGTGCATTCCACCTTTCCTGAGTACAGTGATATTGGGTTTAGTGTGTATAATATAGCCCTGTACAGCTGGGGATGCAGGGAGCTAGCCCCTGCCAAAAAAACAAACAAAAAAAGTATATTTTAAAACAGACCCGATTTGAAAAGACTTGCTCTAAGTATAAGTGACTTAGTCTGGTATTTTACACAGGAATAAAGTCACTTACTCTGAGAGAAGGTCTTTTGGACTCTGGCCACCCAGTGAAAGCCTATTAATAGATAGGTCTTTCAATGAAGTAAGGCACTTACACTAACAGCAACTCTTTTGGAATCTGGTCCAGTATGTAACAGAGAGTATTGCATTTTGCTGTTACATATGTAGACAGGCTTATTTTTTTAGTTTCAGGACAGGGTCTCAAACTTATGATTGGGTACCAAGTGAGGCCATTGAATAGTGATTGTACAAAGCAAAGGGCAGTACAACTAAATAGGTACAAGCCAAAGGAGGTACACATAACAAAGAATACTGTAGATTAGTTATACATGAATACATGTTGATGTACATTTGGCTTATGTGACCATCTATACAAGACAATGGTATGTCTGTAGCATTAAGATAAATATCATACCACCAAAGATAAAATTAATTAAAATACAAGAAAAACAAAAAACAAAAAAAATATTCATATATAATATAGTTATATCCACACTATGAGTGGAAGCATGTAATCCTAATGACTGATAGTGAAATGCATATAGAAAATAAATGATGATACACACCAATCAGGTTATTTATGCTGGATAACTTTATGCATACAAATACAGTATATCTCCTGAAAAACATGCTACCAATACTGATAACTGCAGTGACATCTCCAGCAACAGAATATACACAGGGAAGGCAGTCCACGACTTAACAGGTGTGACAGTAAGTTAGTATTTAAGTCTTAGAAAATATAAAACAGAAAATAATTAACAACAAAGTGCTGAGAAAGTCTGACTAAATAAGAGATGAAAGTGCTATTCCAGTGGACTTTGAGTTTTTCAGCAGTTTGTTGTTTTTTTATTTATTTTTTTATTTGTAACTAGCTGTACCCACCACACGTTGCTGTGGCTTAGTCTGGTTAAATGGAAAAGAAAGAAAAGAGAAAGCGCACGTTTTTAATATGTTTAATTTCACAATGCTATTGGGTATACAATATTTTTTGTTGTTCCATTGTCTGTGCAGATATAGAGATTGTCTGGTTTGCTGACTCTAGAACACGCAACATATAACTGTCCATGTGAGAAGCAATCTGTGTGTAGATCTAAACTGCACAATTCTAAAGATTGGCCCTAAGCTTTGTTGATGGTGATTGCAAATGCCAATCGAATTGGGAATTGCAATCTCTTAAATTGAAATGGCGTATCCGTTGGAATCATAGGAATGCGAGGAATAAGGACATCTTCACCTTTGAAAGGTCCTGTCAAGATTGTTGTTTCTATGACATTGCTCATTAATCTTTTTACTGCAAGCCACGTGCCATTGCAAAGCTTTGGCTGGTTGATATTTCGCAACATGATAATTGGCACGCCGATTTTCAATTGCAGTGCGTGCAGTGGCATCCCTGGCAGATTGAGTGAATTCAAAAATTCTGTTGGATAATTAACCGCTTCATCTGTTTCCACAACAGTGTTGACGGACTTGTATGTGACTGGCTCGCTTTGAATGTTAGGCTGAATAATATTGCTAAGTTCGTAGACGTCTTTTGTTCTTGGCCGCAAGAATAGCTCGTTTAGTCAGCCAATCATGATTTTTATAATTGGTTTGAATATTGGGAAATACTTTTTTCAACCAATTCTTCTTTTGATGTCACTAAATTGCAGAAGTTATGAGGCAATGAAATTCGTCCTGAGGTCAGATCAACCGGCACCTTTCCGTTCCCAATTTCCAGCAATTGATGTGAGAATATCTCAGCTGATCGATCATTTTGCAGCTGGAAATGCATATTTGTAGTTAATTTGAACATTTTTACATGTCACCACAAAGTAGAGTATTTCAGGCAAGCATTTATTTCGTCCGCTGGTTTCAATCAAGGAGAATGAAGCAGATCTGAAGCTGCAGAACGCGATCACCGTGCTCCCAACCATGCATCCTCAAGTCTGGCTGTACGTCACTCTGCTGCTTCCTCGGCCTGTATTTGAGCCATTCTTTGTCTGTTTCACTTGTTCGCTGATGCTCGTTCTTCCTCAGTTTGATTTGCAATTACGCGTCAAACTGCTTCTGCTCTGAGAATACGACGACCTAAGTTTGATCTTCTGCAAGGCATTATTTGGATGAACTAAAGCAGATTGATTGCATTGAAAAAGAAGTAAGAAAGTTATAACAAAAACATATAAAATTGCATATTTGTATACAAATATGCAATTACTTGTCGCACTGCTTCCGCTCCGCGAGTACGATGACCTAAGTTTGATCTTCTGTGAGGCATTATTTGGATGAACTAAAGCAGATCAATTGCACTGAAAAAGAAGTAAGAAAGTTATAACACAAATATATAAAATTGCATATTTGTATACAAATATATAGAATCCATAGTAGGTATATAAAAACCCGCGTGTATTTGAATGCAACGTGTGACATCTATATAATAGTAGGTATATAAAAACACATGCTTATTCGAATGCAACAATGTGTGAAAATTTCAAAGCAATCGTTGAAGAACTTTTGGAGATTTAAGATTTTGAACAAATGAACATTTACATTTTTATTTATATAGATTAGTTGAATTAAAATGACAAGCAGTAGTGTCTCATTTTATTTCTTTATTGTAAAATATAAAACACTACGGGAAATAAAATTAAGAGTAAATATAGCATACAGAATCCTCTGTCACCTATGAACGTAGGTGTGCAGCAGGTAATTATAGATATGATTTATCACTCCTTTGCACAGGACTAGAACCAGCATGAGAATGAGCTGCTCCCACATACCTCAGCTACCTGATTAAGCAGTTCAGATAAACTCAGGTCATTAGCTATGGAAAGGTGCAGCTTAGCCTAAAGAATGTGCTGGGAATCAGCTGACATCCATGCTGGATTTTCAGGCACAGAATTGTTTTTAACATGGGATAATAATACTTTATCTTGTACCATCTGTAACTTACCTGCTGTTGTGTGGTGCATACCCTGTCACCTGAACAGGTGATAATAGGTGATCAGCGTGTGCTGCTGTGTTGTAATGTCTGGTTCACAGTATGAATACCAAGCTTTGCACTGTATAACCTGCATGTTTCTTCAGCATGGAAGTTACTATATTGTCTCTTTCTTTATGATCTGTGTATCTTTGTCACATATGAATTATCATATGTGGTGTCAGTGGCACAACAGATAGCACACTTGCTTTTGGTGCTGGAATATCAGAAGGCTGTGGGTTCTATTCCCACTCCAAGTGATTGGATTGCTGACATTACAGTGCAGCATTAGGAAGGTGCTGTACTTCTGACTGTATCATCCATCAGATGAGAAGTTAAACTGAGGTTCCATCTGCTTGAGCTGGTGGAAGCTTAGGTGGATGTAAAAGATCCCATGGCACCTATCGAAAAGAGTAAGGGATGTTCCCTGATGTAATGGCTACATCTTCACAAGTAGTATAAATACCACCTTGGGTCTCCCCTGAATAGAGGCCAATTGCCTGGTGAGACTAATTCAGTCAACAAAAAATAAATAAATAAAATGAAATAATCTTTGCCAGATGTTACAGGTTCCTCTATGGTAACCTGAGCTATGATCAGTATGGTAGGGGATCTTCATCTCCATTATCCACATGGTCACTGCTATTACTGTCTTACCCTGGCTGAAGGCTGTTATGGTGCTTGTGGCCATGCTGGCATAAGCTGTCTGGGCATGGCATGGACAGTCTCACTTTCAGCAGTCAAAAAAACAACAGATATCTTGCTAACTTTGTCCATGAGTAGTGTCTATCCTAAGGTTTCAAAGGCACCTGACACATGTTTCATAATGGCACAAATCTGGCCATCAGCAGTATTAAATAATATATATTATCATTAGACTAATAATCCTCTAACACTAATTTGTGTCTTCTGCCATGGTAAAAGGGGCATTATGCATCACTTACAAGATATGGCATTTCCAGTGTGTGTGGGGTTGCATATCAGGAATACATATAATTATTTATACATTATTAAACACAGTGATTCCTATACTTGCTAGTCATATGATATGAACATCAACACTCTTAAAGTTGTGCTGGAAGTCACATATACACCATATACAGGTGTCATGTACACTACCAACATGCTGCGTGAACAATGATGGGAACACCTGCTTTTGCTACGTACCATTTAGGCAACATCTGAAGTTTTGTTTATGCTTTAGTGAAGTCCTGGATTGTCGATGCTTTATTGTGTCTGCTGTTGGCTTATCACAGATGCTGTGTTTGTGCTCAAAAGTGACTCTGAATTTGGGTGATTCATCCTAAAGAGAAAGCATAAGCTATTTTTACATTCTTGTTCTGTTTACTCCAGGTTTATGAGACCCCAGAGTGTATATATTTAGAGATTATGGTGTGAGGCAAACTCCGCATATTGGAGATGTCTGAGTGCTGTGCAATATTTTAGTTTAAGATGTTATATATATATATATATATATATATATATATATATATATATATATATATACATATATATATATATATATATATATATATATATGTGGCAATACATTACAGATGCAACAATTGATATCATAAGTCACACTATTCAATATGAACCTGCATAGCGAACTACCTGACAATTTAAACATTTGTAGCCTTTATTTTTAATTGCAACATGTGCTTCAGTGGCACCCAGGACTGAAGAGAACAGGGTAATATCATCAAAGTAATGCTAGCTGATGGCTTTCTCCTAAGGGACTCTGAGAACTAAATTTGATCCTCCGCATATTGTATCATTACATGAAGAAACTAATTCTATCTCCATAAGACAAATAAATAGGAGACTCTCACTGTATGACCTGTAGGCTGTTAAAAAGTTCTTGTAGTTAAACTAAAGGTCATATGCAACAACTTTATAAACTATGAATAAAGCATTAATTTATCCTTTACTTAATTTTTCCTGTAGTTTTCAAGGTGTCAGTTTCTAAAGTTTTTTCTCAATCACAATGTGTTTACTTCTTGCAGTGACTAAAGTAGTAAAGTTATTTTATTCCTTGATGGGAAAATTATGAGACATTTGGGGATACTTCTGCTGCATACTTCACACTTCTAATTACAGCAAATTATAGTTAATGATTTAGCCCACCATTTTTTCTTCTCTAAGGCAAAAACTTTTCTTCACATTTCAGATAGCTTGTCTAATAAATTATCATTATATGCAAATCTCTCTATTTGGCTACTTGTACAAGCTTTTATGTATGATAAAAATTATCCCGCTATGCATACACTAAGTCTTTGTTACAGTCTTGCTGTGCCAGCATTATGGTTTAATTGCTGGTCTGTAGACTCCAGGAGATAACAGACTAGGTGCCAAGAGTTAATTATACTATGTTATACAACAACACCATCAGTTTGCAAAAGATATTATTATTATTCTTAAAAATAAATCCTATGCTACCCCCTCCCAATCAAGTCGAATTAGGAGTGCACATAACAAACTAACATTTATTTACTTTATACATACTTGGGTATGTTTGTGTGTGTGAATGCATGCAGACTAGGTAACCCAGATGAAGAAATACAGGCCATTTAAATAAAACTGTTTGAACAGCTGATTCATAAAATAATGGATAGGCTATAAAAGATACTCACTCCAGAGTTAATAACACGTGTGTATCATAAAATGCCTAAGATACCACTAAGACAAAAACAAAATGTATCATGCAGTACAAATTTGCAGTAGAAGAGATAAATTAGTAAATTAGCTTATATAACACTAATCAAAATAGCGTATGAAGTACTTGAACATTATGATATACTGGGGGCAGTGAGAGAAACATTTATAGGAGGATCATTCTTGTAGATGGAAAATTGAACTAATTCTGAATTCCTTGAAGTCTACACATTTCTTAAAAATATTGGGCAATGCATTCCAATGTGTGTACGGCCTAAAACAGAGAAGGCATGTCAATCTGATTTGTAGGAATTGGGAAAGCTTCGCAGAACAAGGTCTTCATCAGAGTGTGATCTAAAGGGGGTAGCACTGGGGACAGTTTAGAGCTGAAACGAGAATAAAAATAACGTTTTACAATTTTTTAATTAATGTTAGAAGCAGTGGGACAGAGCAGTTCATCAGTATACCCTTACAAGAATGTTACACGGTATTCATTTTTTTGGGGAAAACATGATGACCATGCAGGTCTTGCTGGCTAAGACCTGAAGGCCATGTTTTTTTCAGAGAAGCTGTATGTTGCAAAAGATAGCCATTCTCAAGTTGGAGCTGCAAGAAACTTTATCTTATGGTTGCCTTCGCATCAGGTATAAGAAATATAGAGATCTCAAGGCAGGCAAAATATGTACAATTGAACTTAGATTTGAGGAGGCATAAATGAGTATCCATTGTGAAGGAAGGTTGGGATGGATTCTAGGTATTTGAAGGAAAATACTAGTTCAATATCATTATCGTATTACAAGAGAAAATTATCACTATGAGGAAAAAATTTCAATTTTTGGAGCTGTGCTATGAAGTTAATGTTATTCACGTTGAAAAGTAATTTGCTACTGTGCCAGATGAAATAATTATCTAAATCAGAGTGAACTTTTTTTGCTCAGTATAGGTGGTGAAAGAAAAGTAGGTCTCAAAGTTAGCTGCTCTGCTCTGAAATTGGAAGTGTGAAGATAATAAGGAAGAGAAGAAATAAAGATTGTAAAGAGTAGTGGTCCAACAGACCCTTGAGGAACATCCAAGCAGAGTGAAGCAAAATAAAATAATGAGAAGCCTAGCCTGACCTGGAAATAACTGCAACTCCAGAAGAAAACCCTATAGTGATCAGTGAGAATATTTGAAGATCATGGCTGAACAAAGTGAAGGCGTATGAAGGCTCATAAACATTAATAAAAGTAAGCAGACCATTTGTCTTTGGTCATGACATTAGAATCACCCAAAGCAAGAGATCTGTCTGAGGACTTCAAGTCATGCTGAACCCATGTTGACATGTTAACAGAATGTAGTATTTACTGAAGTAGTTATATGCTTGTTGGTAAACAAGTCTTTTTTTTTTGTAAAAACTATACTAAAAAGGGAAAAGTTCATACTCTGACATAGCCTGATTGGTGATGTCCTTGGGAGAGATAAGCCAAATGGTTTTCTTCCAGGTGTGGGATAAGTATACTGACACTCTGGTTAAAATAAAACAAATGTGTATACTTAGGTAGCTTACATAATTAAAAAGGATGTTTCTTGCTGTACAACTGTTTATCTATCTCCTTTAAAGTAATTTTTTAAAAGTCTTGGAAAAAATAGAGGATAAATAGGGTCACTCAACTCCAATAGGAGAGGTTAAGTAGAGATCTTTATATAATTATTTCTTGGCTTCTGGTTTCTGCTTGTGCATTTGAGCAATGTGGTGAGAATACTCCTACAAAGAGTTTACATTTTCATTAATTTATGTCCCAAAATGTCACCTGTTTCTTTAGTAGAACATAAATATTACTTAATTCTAATGTCATCCAAAAAGCTTGATGCTAAGCTATGGCTAAATCTACCTAATTATTGGAGTACTCTGCCTTCTCAGCAACAAGACCGTGAATGAGCTCATATTATGGCTCAATTAACATAGAACCTGAGTGATTCAGTTGTGCTGCAAACGTTACCAGCAGCTATTGATAATTTGTATCTAGTATGCTCAATATATAATGTTCTTCTTTAAGTGGACACTGTCCAGTCCAATTTGTAATCTCATCTAATTAAAATTAAATATTCAGTATTTGGTGTTGCAGATCTGCAGATGACATATGCCACCAAGGCCTTGGAGTTGGAAATGCAGTAGTGGTAAAAAATTCTTCTGTCTAACTCAATTTCTAAAGACATCATATTCAGGCCAACAAAGTTATTACCCCCCTGTGAATAGTCCTAATTAGACTGCTTATGGAGTACAACACACCTTTTGCCATATCATACAGTTGAGAAAAGTCTCAGGGGGTTGGGAGGGTGGCCTAATGATTAAGGTGTTTGCCTTACAAACACAAGGTGCAGGGTTTGAGTCTCACAAGGGATAATTGGCTAGGCTTAAAATGGCTCGCAAGGGCAGTTAGCTTAGTACTAACCTATGAACCTATAAGATGTTCCTAACTTAAAGATTATTGGTCTAAAAATCCTTCGGTACCAAGACAAGTGTAAATCCTTATGCCTATAGTCTGTCTCTTAAAGCCTTGTATGAGGACACCTGTGTCTTCCATTCTTTAACATCAAAGACCGTACTCTACTGGATTTTTTGTACCTCCATAGGACAAACTGATTCTCAAACACTTGAACTAAGGATCCAAACTTCCACTAACATATAAATAAAACATGCTAGAGAGACAGATATATTACCCCACAGCTATCCCATATCTAATAAAGTTGCCTTTACATGTTAAACAGCATGACACCTTCATGTCTTTCAACAAAAACCTGGATGGTTGGAAGGGCCTGACATGTTTTGACTCTTGGAAGCAGAAAAAAACATCTTGAGGGTGGGTATTGACAAGGAGAAAATGATCTCGTGACTTACTTGCCTTTTAAGTCCTGTGATCCTACGATTCTGTAATGTGAATTTTATTCTGCAGTTGACCTAGTTGTTCAGTGAAAAGCTGCATACCCAAGAGAATAAAAATCTGAGAAACACTATTTGTATTTTTGGGCTGCAGGTATGTGTGCTGGGTGGTGGTGGTTGAGTGTGTGTGTGTGTGTGTGTGTGTGTGTGTGTGTGTGTGTGTGTGTGTGTGTGTGTGTGTGTGTGTGTGTGTGTGGGGTAAAATAATACCATAGCTTTATTTCAAGCATGGATCCCTACAATAGTTGTGCTACACCCCACTGTAAAGCACAGGCAAAAAAAAGCACACTAGTCCTTATCAGCATCTCCACCTTCAGGAGGAATGGGGAAGAACATGCTGCATCATGGTAAAATTATTATTGTTCCTGCAAAAGGAAAAAGTGGTGCATCCCACTTGGGCAAAGCCTGGTCTAACCTATCCAGGGCATATGCTGCATCTTGGAAATGATTATTTTGTATGATCAGCAGATACACATGGGATTGATGATTTAATGTGAAAACAGGCAGACACAAGCACAGGGTCATATTTCACCGCCATCATCATCAACCTCTTTTTTCAAATTTTTCTACATTGAGTCTGGGTGTGGCGTGAAGTGTTGTCACATCTCTTGAATGAGTGCCACTCTTCTACCTTCTTTGAGAGTCATGTCAGACTGTCATAGGTTATCTCTCACGCAATCCATCCACCTCTTTGCTGGATGTCCTCATTTTCTCACACCTTCTTCCTGCCTATCCCAAATCCTCTTCACCAAATCAGCTTCTGCTTTCCTGTACAGGTGCTTGAACCAACACAATATGTTCTCTTTGAACTTCTCTGCAATTGGAGATAATGTGACTTCTGCTCTGAGGTACATATTTTTTCATCTACCCTGCAGTATGCATCCTACCACCTATCTCAGTCACTTCATCTGCATCACTTCTACCTTCCTAAACTGCTCTGCCTTCACTACCCAGGGTTCTGTACCATACAATAGTTCTGGCTGCATCACTGTTTTGTACTCCTTACCTTTCAGCTTCTTTGGCATTCTTCTGAGCCAGTTGTCTCATTCTAGGTTTGATCTCATCTTTCAGACTTCCCTTCTCCTCAACCACCCCCAGATACTTGAAGCTGTTAAAATGTTTTATTATTTTCCCTTTTATCTCAGTTTTCAGCTTCTTCTGAATTCCTGCATTTGCTCCCATGATAACTGTATTATCAGTATTCAGTTTCACCCCATGTGCATTCAGTTTTACATTCCATTCCTCTGTCCTTTGCTGACTTTCTTGCTCAGAGTCTGCCTTTTATGCTACATCATGTGCATACAGCAGCTTTGTTGTTCTGTCCCCTCTGACCTGTTTGCTAATGTAGTCCATCACCAGTATAAACAGCTGTGGCCTCAGAGTTGAACCCTGATCCACACCCACTCCAACTGGGAAACCCACTGTGAGACCGAACATTGTACTTGAGTCATTGGGTCATTGTACATAGCTTGTACTAATTCTACCAATGTTTCTGGGACTTAGAGTCCCTGCATGACTGCCCAAATCAGCTTTCTTGGGACCTTGTCATATGCTTTCTCTAAGTCTAGGAATGCCCAGTTGGACTCTTTCCTTATCTCTGTTTCTTCTCAGCTATCTGTTACACTGCAAATATTGGGTCAGTTGTGCTGCACCTTGATCTGAATCTAACCTGCTCACCTCCCATCTTACTTTCTAGTACTCTGTCTATTCTTTAATCAATCACCCTCTCCATAACTTTCTTGCAATGTGACAGGAGTCTGATAACTCTATACTGTTCACAGTTGAAAATGTCTGCTTTGCTCTTGTACACTGGCACAAGTATTCTTATTCTCCAGTCATCTGGAATATGCCTCTCTCCACACTGCTATGAGTACCCTTAGAAGCCATTTCTCCCCTATCTCACCAGCATCTTTATCATATCTGCTGTGACCTCATCTGAGCCTGCTGCTTTCCCTGACTTGATTTTCCCTTAGTGCTGTTCTTACTTCTTCTATAGTAGAGTCCTCCTCTTCTCTCATTATAGGCTGATTCTTGGGCAGTCCAGCTTCCGTGGGGATAGAAAGCCCTGGTTTAATGTAATTTTGCAGGCAATGAATATATTTTACTTAAGTGTAAAGATGCACTATCTACTCATTCCTTGCCAAGGTTTCTTCTTAAATCTTTTTCTATCACCCTTTCTAGGTTCTATAATTATATAAAGATTTTTCAATATTTTAATTTGATATACTTATTGTTTAAAAGGTCAATAGTGAGATATTTTTCCCAGTGAATCCCTGAAATTCTTGATATTCACCTTATATGAAATGCCTAAATCTCCTGTATCATTTGAAACATTCACAGGGGCCATATAGGGGGCCTCTAGATCTTCAGTTTTATGTGCATGTTTTTATAGCATCCTCCTTATGCTCAGTCATAGTGTTATTTTCAAATTGTTTAATCTCTTAAATGTATGCTACCACAAGTATTACTTAGTATAAAATCACACACCCTTTACTGACACATTATATTACATTACTGCAAGATACATTTCACCTGGAACATGTTTTATAAAAAAACTACTCAGTCTATTAGAAAAAATACTTTGACTCAAATCAATTGGCACCAGTGAAAAATAAATACTATTACTAAGGAAAATCTCCTTGCCTCACTAGTATCACCATTTTGGACAATGTCATCCATGAAATACCAGTTATTTATTTTTGATAAATATCCTTCCAACAGCACATAATCATTGCTGGCATTGTATAGACAAAGTGACAAATTCTTTAAGAAAATCCAAAGTACATGGATTTCCCAAGAGAGAGTTGAGAGAAAAATTAAAGTACCTATGTCCGAATAACCTGAATATTGATACACAACTGCTGATCTTTAATATCAGCAAGCAACTCAATAAAATGTTACATCAAAAATATAAAAGTTGGACATCATGTGAAAAGTTTATTTTCTCAACAATCTGGTACTCTGGTAATTCACCTTTAACAGAGTTAACATCCCTCAGTACTACATTCCTTATATAAGCATGACAATCAATTAATCTACTTAAAACCATTATAAAACTATACAACATTTAAATCATTCTTGATGCATATTATAAATAAAATTATCTTATAAAACAAATGTTATATTAAATTCCTGATTCAGACTATTTGACATTAAGGTATTATACCTTATAATTCATTTTGTTTCTAATGACAAAAAATATTGCCTAAATCACCCCTGTCAACAAATTGGATTTGGACAATACACTAGAAAATAATTCAGAAACCATACTCCCCTGGTACTATAAAAAAGATGCAGCTACAGGATTTTTTCACTCCCAACCCTGATATCACCAATATGTTCCATGATGCTAACTAATATATCATTTTGTTTGATTACAACTGTGACGCACTTGCCCTGGCCCAGCAATCAAGATCAGTCCTCACCACTAACACCAGAGAGGACATCCTATATATGAGGAAAGGATAACAAATACAAACAGTAAAGTACAATTTCCCTTAAGTGCACACAGAGATCACAGTCAGTCTGGGGCTGGTTGCTCCCTTGCTTTGCAGGTCCCCAGTAAGACACCCCACTGGCACAGCTATAGGGTCCAGATCTCAGCCTAGCTGGCAAGCTAAAACCTCCAGTACCCTCTCTGTCCAACCAGTGCTTCATGTCCCTGCCCAAGTAGATGACACACACACACTTTGAGATAAGTATTTATACAACTTCACAGACACTCCTGGGAAAGTCTGACACAGATTCTCCAGCTGTACCCCTATACCCAGGCTATATGGTAGCAATTCCTGCCACCACCAGCTAATAATTATCAGCTACCCAAAGGTCCTTAAAAGGGTGTCCAATTATTACTGTGCAATATTAATATCCAATAGGTAAGTATAACTAAACAATCAAGGATCACTTATAAGCATGCAATGTACTCTAGAGTTTAATTATCTCTATATAAACCAGCCACAGTTTAAAAGGATTTTAAAATATTTAATAATAAATACTAAAAACACAAGACAATACTACTACACCACAGTGCTATTCAAGAGTTCCGAGATCACACAGAAACTTAAAATAAATCAGTAGTACAGTCCTGACATAATAGAAAAACACAGTCTAATATTTATAGTCCTAGCTATTTCTACAAGAAAACACACTTCTAAGATAACTTACTTAAGACAACAGGCAGTGCTGAGATTGGATATCAAGACAAAAATGTTTAATCTCTGGTTCTCACTATTTAAATTGAAACTGTAGTTCTGATAAAACATTGCAGCATTTGTTTACACTTTCTTAGTTCCCAGGCCACACAGAAACTAAATTCTTTTACACTTACAGCAATAAAGGACATTCCACATGTAAATTCTGGCCTTTAACTTTAGCCTTAAAACAATAGGCAGGATGCTTTCACCAGACTCATCTACTCCAAATTCTAACTTCAAAGGAATAGACATAAAGTAATTTTAATCTCAAAGGACCAATAACAAATGCTTGACTTAATTTTCCTTACAGCAGATGGCAATGTTGCCACATTGTTGAAACAGCATTTCTTTACATTTAAGACACACGCCTGTATTTTACATTTATATTTACAAATGCCAAAATTATATATCAAATTTATTTTGACTAGGCTGGCAGCCTTTAACCTTCTCTACCCATCTTCACATCTCTCCCCCCCTTGGAGAACTCAAGCTAGTTTTTCAAGTGACCCTTGATAAACACTGCTTGAGAGGGATAGGTCTATCTGAGTTTACCACACCCCATTCCCTGTCTTGAGAGCCTATCTGCATTGGCATTGCTAATCCCACTGCAGTGCTGCACTGACATATCATATGCTTGCAACCCCAGGCTCCATCTTAGCAACTTGGTATTTTGCTGGCTGGCTCTATTTAATCATATTAGGGGGTTGTGATCTGTCATTACAGTGAATTTTCTTCCATACAGGTAAGGCTGAAGTTTCTGCAGTGCCCACACTATGACTAGACATTCTTTTTCTACAGCTGCATAACATTCCTCCCTGGGTTGGCACCTACAACTGAGATAAACCACTGGGTTCTCTTCCCCCTCTGAAGAAATCTGGCTAAGTACAGCCCCCACCCAATGTTTTGATGCATCCACTCGCACAACAAATTCTTTGTTGTAATCTGGACTGGCTAACACAGGGGGACCTCCCAAAGTGTCTTTAAGCTTCTGGAATGCCTGCTCACATGTTGGGGTCCACACTACCTTATCTGGCATGTTCTTCCTTGTTAGGTCTGTGAGGGGAGCAGCTATGGTATTATAACTGGGGATGAACTTTCTGTAGTACCTTGCTGTCCCTAAAAATTCCCTCACCTGATTTTTGGTAACAGGTGCAGACCATGCCTGAATAGCTTCCACTTTGGCAGGATCTGGCCTTATCTTACCACTCCCCACTCTATGTCCTTGGTAGGAGACCTCTGCCATACCCACCTGACATTTGCTCAGCTTAATGGTCAACCCTGCCCTCTGTAGTCTGCCCAGCACCTCCCTGACATGCTGAAGGTGCTTTGTCCAGGAATGACTGCAGATGGCAATATCATCTAGGTAAGCAAGGGTAAACCCTCCTTCTCCTGCTAAGATATTATCTACCAGCCTCTGGAAAGTCACTGAGGCATTCTTCATCCCAGCACTGGGAGTCAACGGCACCTGCCAGTAACCCCTGGTAAGATCAATGATTGTAAGATACTTAGCCCCACCCAGCTGCAATAGGGCCACATCTGTCCAAGGCATGGGGTAAGCATCTGACTCTGTGTGACTAATTTCCTGTAGTCCACACAGAACCTTTCTTTGGCACAAGCATCTTTCTTTGGCACAAGCACCACTGGGGAGGCCCAGGGACTGTTGGACTCTTGAATAACTCCTAGTTCCAACATCTCCTGTACCTCTTCCCTCAGAGTCTGTATGACTCTGTCAGGTACCCTACAAAAGGCCTGCCTAATAGGTATTTGGGGCCCTGTATCCACCTGGTGCTGCACCAGGTGGATGAACCCTGGTTTCCCAGTGAACATGTCCCCAAATTCCTGCAACATTGCTTGGATTTCCCAAACCTTTGTAGGAGATAGCTGCTGGGACATTGTTACCCCTTCCACTGAGGTGTCAGCCCGAGTCTCACTGAGGAGATCAGTCCCCAGATCTCTCTCAGACTCCTCCTGCAATCCACTGCAAATGCTCAGTACAAGGGCTCCCTATCATGGTAAGGTTTTTACCATGGTACAATTTGTGCCCTTGCTGTCTGCCTAGCAGTTGCATCATGTAGTTAACATCACTTACCTTTCTTACCACCTTGTAGGGTCCCTCCCACACTGCTTGCAGCTTGTTGTGCCTGACAGAAATGAGAACCATTATCTGCTGCCCCACAGCATACTCTCTAGCTTGAGCATTCCTGTCATAACACACCTTTTTCTGTTGTTGGGCTTCTGCCAGGTTCTCCTGGGCCAAGCCCATGAGTTCCCTGAGCCTTGTCCTGAGGTTTAGGACATATGCCACAACAGACTCCTTGTGAGACTCACACTCACCTTCCCACTCATCTCAAATTAAATCTAAAGGTCCCCTCACCCTATGCCCATACAGCAACTCAAAGGGTGAAAAACTTGTGGATTCCTGGGGAACCTCACTGTAAGCAAACAGATGGGGCAAATATTTGTCCCTCTCCTGCTTAAACTGATCTGTAAATGCATGTAGCATGGACTTGATTGTAGAGTTTAACCTCTCAACAAGACCATTAGTCTGGGGATGGTAGGGGTGGTCTTCATGTGCTTCACTCCACAGGACTTCCACAGACAAGCCAGCAGGTCTGACATGAAATTGGCACCTTGGTCAGTCAGTATTTCTTTTGGGAAACATACCCTGCTGAAAATCTCTAACAAAGCATTTTCCACCTTCTCTGCCTCAATGGAGGACAATGCCATGGCCTCAGAGTATTGTGTAGCATAATCCACTACCACTAGGATATACTTTTTCCCTGTGGAACTTGGGGTACTCAGAGGACCCACAATATCCACAGCTACCCTCTGAAATGGCTCCTCAATTACAGGCAAAGGCATCAAAGGATCTCTCACCTTGTCTCCTGCCTTGCCTACTTTTTGGCACTGCTCACAGGTCCTGCATCACCATGTTACACCTCTGGAAATTCCAGGCCAATAGAAGTTCTGCATAATGTGCCGCTTTGTACGTTTTATGCCCATATGACCTGCAAAGGGAATATCATGGGCTATGGCTAGAAGTGCCAGATGGTAGGCTCTAGGCACTACCAACTGCTGTACTCTCTCATCTTCTAGCCCTCCCTCAGGGGTCCACTCTCTGTATAGAAAACCCTTTGTTCCAGTATACAGATTCCCCCTTCCCTTAAGAATCAGGTGCCTCCCTAGTTACTTGTCTCAGGCCTTGCAATGTAGAGTCTGAGAGCTGAGCCTGTCTCAACTATCTCCTTGTAACCCTTTCCAGCTCCCCTTTCACAGGAAGTCTGGCATCCCCTGACAGCGGTGCCTCACTGTCAGCCTGGGTATTACTACTCACCTCTACCTTTGCAGTTACCCTGTCCAAGGGACCATCAGTACCCACAAGTAGCTGTGGCTCACTTTCAGTCTCACTGCTACAGCGTAGCTCACTCCTTGAAGTAACCACCTCACCAATCCTGGCTTTAAGTATGCAGTCTGTCTGGGTCTCCCCCAGGCTACCAGACACACACGCTTGTCTACAAGACTGACTGCATGTAACTGTACAAGCACAGGGTACTGCACTATCAAAATCTTTCCTTATCAGAACATCTGCAGGTATATCCTCAAACACACCTACTTGCTGGCTTCCTTTTCCACCCTCCCAGTCAAGGTGAACCCTAGCCAAAGGTATTTGGAATGGGATCCCTCCTAAAGCCTTGACTGGAGTAGACTGCCCAGGCAAGTAGTGCTCCTCTGTAACCATTGCAGGCTTTACAATGGTTATATCAGAGTCTGTCTCTCTCTTGGCAATGGCCTCTTTGCCATTCACTACAATAGGATATAGCCTCTGGTGGTAGTTTGGTGCCCTTGTTGTCCCAAGACAACCTACTATTGTCATTTTGTCTTTCCCACTTACTGGCTCCCTTGCCTTTGGTTCCCCACCTTGCCTCTGTGGACACTTGTATGCCACATGGCCCCATTGGTTGCATTCAAAACATTTAGCCCTAGCTCCTGGATGTGTTCCTGGATTAGTGGCTTTCCCTGCTACTGCCAGATTCTGTTGGGGCAGTCTGTGCTGCCCAACATGGATTCCTTTAGACCCATGAGCAGTACTGTGGGTCCCCTTTCTGTGCAGGGCTGCCTTGCTGGCCAGGTATAGGTCTCCCTCTTTCCCCAACTCATCTGAAGTAGCACATTGTCTATCAGCTAACCATATTCTCATGTCCTCCAGCAAAGTGATACAGGCTTGTTCCCTCACCAAAATGTCTGCCAGCCCTTCAAAAGTGGTGACCTGACATCCACTCACCCAGCTATGAAAATAAGTGTTCAGTTCAGCAACATATTCACATACATTTCATCTGCCTTGCATCCATGCTCATGAAAATGTTTCCTATACATTTTAGGTGTTAGCTTAAAACATTCTAAAAGACATTTTTTTACAGCAGTATAATCAAAACAGACAGTCAGGCATTTTTAATAAAAAAAGTTACAGCTTTCCCATGGAGTAAGGGTGTCAGGGACCATACCCAGAGCCTTTGGTCAACACTATGCTGTTTGCATACTCTCTCAAACATATGAATGAAACTATCAAAATTATCTCCCTCTTTAAATTGCAGAAGACATTTACTGACCTGTTGTGCTTTTGGGCATTCAGTTACTCCCTTCCCCATTACCTCCATGACTCTGGTGAAGAGTCAGCATTTCCCTCTCATGCTTCCTCTGATGCTCCTTTTCTTTGGCTTCTATCTCCAAATGCCTGGCCTACAACTCAAGTCTCTTTAGCTCCAGCTGGATTTTTAAGTCCACTGCAGAAAGGTAGAGCTGTCCATTTTCTGAGCATACTGTATCTCCACCGCCAGTCTGATTGTCCTTCATAGAAAGGTTGAGCTGTCCATTCTCCAAGGATACTGTATCTTCAATGCCAGTCTGCTTGTCCTCATGGATGCTGTTTTCTGATGCAGCTGTAACCAAAGCTGCAATTATGTCTGCCTTAGGTTTCCATGCACCAGTCCCCTAGCCTGGCACATCTCCACCAGCTGGCTCCTTGTCGGCTTTCCATACTCCTCTGCTAACATGCTGCCTGCTCACCATGACTAACTAAGCTAACAAAAGAAATAAAACAATTGTGATCTGAACTCTGAGTGTTCATTGGGTAGCTGTTTTAGAGTACAAAACACCTTCAAAGATCACTGTACATAAGCTACAGGATTCACTCTACCCACACCACTACAAGCCAATTAGTACAATTGAGCATTGAATGTATCTGACTTGCAGCAGCTGAGGCCACAAAAAACAAACTCACCAAAAGGAAAAGGGTCTCAAACATCACATCTATGCCTGCCGACTGAAAGAACTCCAGCTCTATCTCTATTCAGTCCTTCTCAGAGAGGTGACCTTTGCCTAACATACACACAAGGCCATGTCAAACCCAGATTTGATGAATATGCTTCACCTCAAAATCCAAGAGATCCACACAAGGCCGAGAGACTTACCTCGACACCGACTTTATTAATCTATTAATAGGACGGGATGGACGGATAGATTCATAGATCCTATTCCCCCAAATAAAAAAAAAAATCCCGGTATAGAGGTAGAGCTGAGGGCCTTCAAGAAGAAAATCTTGACCAATGGATGGGAGATGGAGGATATCCCCAGGGATTACCTCAGTGTCACTGCTCCTCAGGGAGGCACAAAAAAAAAAAATAATGTACAGTCCATACTAAAGGGGTGGGTATAAGCCAAAAAACTGGGGCTAGGGCTTGTAAATGCCCTCGGCAGATAGCCTAGTATTTGCCAACTAATGAATATATGATGTGGATATCCACCACCACCACAAATGTAAAGTGGATCCCACCACTGCAAACCACATGTGTGAAGTGGATCCCACCACTGCAAACCACATATGATGCCCGTGCTCTGGCCCAGCAATCAAGGAGCCTCAATCCTCACCACTAACACCAGAGAGGATGTCCCATATATGAGGAAAGGATAACAAATTGTCGAAGGATTTTACTCTTCTAAACATATTCTGGAAGAATCACGCCAAAATCTTGGTAAGCAAGTAAAAAACAGCTTTATTTTACATGCATGGAGATCTGCTACATGACAGTAGGATGCTAGCAGTCTGACTACTCGTGCTCTGAGTTCTACTTTTATAGACCCTGTAGCTCTTAGGTACACGTAGCATACAGGATATCAAGAGGAAATTACAGTTTAAAAACTTGTTTTTACCGGTTTGTTCCATAGCTATTTTTACAGCATCAACTTCTTCTTATCAACCGTCAAACATTAACTTCTGCTTTTTATTAGTACAGAGAAGGACATTCTCAGCACGTAAATAATGTTATCTTGCTAAGTTAAAGGTTAACTTCTGCTTTTCATAAGCACATAGAGAGACATTTTCAGTTAGCACACAGAAAATATTATTTTGCTTAACCCTTTTTTTGTTCAGGATACAAATAATGTTGAATTTCAGTATTTTTCCACACAAATACACACATTAAAGTACAATTTCCCTTAAGTGCACACAGAGATCACAGTCAGTCTGGGGCTGGTTTCTCCCTTGCACTCCAGGTCCCTAATAAGACTTCTCACTGTCACATCTATAGGGTCCAGATCTCAGCCTAGTTGACAAGATAAAATCTCCAGTACCCTCTCTGTCCAACCAGTGCTTCATGTCCCTGCCCAAGTAGCTGACACACATACTTTGAGATAAGTATTTATACAACTTCACAGACACTCCTGGGAAAGGCTGACACAGATTCTCTAGCTGTGCCCCTATATCTAGACTATACGGTAGCAATTCCTGCCACCACCAGCTAATAATTATCAGCTACCCAAAGCCCTTAAAAGGGTCTCCAATTATTACTGTGCAATATTAATATCCAATAGGTAAGTGTAACTAAGCATTCAAGGCTTATTGGAAGGGCGTAGTCCAGGATCACTTATAAGCATGTAATGTACTCTAGAGCTTATCTCTACATAAACCAGCCACAGTTTAAAAGGTTTTAAAAATATTTAATGTTGTTGTTGTTGTATCTTTTGGCTTTTCCTAGTTATGGGTCGCCACAGCGGAACTCCGGTCTGCTAATGATTGGCAGTAGATTTTTACATGCCGAGTTGCCAGATCTGATGCACAACCTTCAACAAAGGTACGCCCATTCATGCATGTCTCCACACAGAAGATGCTTTAGCTGAGAATCGAACAGGACAACGTCTTACTATGAGGTGACAATGCTACCGCAGCACCACCACCGCAGCTAAAAACACAAGGCAATACTACTACACCACACTGCTATTCAAAAGTTCAGAGATCGCACAGAAACTTAAAATAAATCAGTAGTACAGTTCTGACATAACAGAAAAACACTTACTTTAATCTTTATAGTCCCAGCTATTTCTACAAGAAAACACACTTCTGAGATAACTTACTTAAGACAACAGGCAGTGCTAAGGTTGCATACCAAGACAAAAATGCTTAATAATCTCTGGTTCTCACTGTTTAAATTGAAACTGCAGTTCTGATTAAACATTACATCATTTGTTTACACTTTCTTGGTTCCCAGGCCACACAGAAACTGTATTTACATTATTTTATACTTAGAGCAATAAAGGACATTCCACATTGTAATTCTGGTCATTAACTTTAACTTTAAGACAATAGGCAGGATGCTTACTCCAGACTCATCGACTCCAAATTCTAACTTCAGAGGACTAGACATAAAGTAATTTTAATTTCAAAGTACCAATAACAAATGCTTGACTTAGTTTTCCTTACATCAGATGGCAATGTTGCCACATTGTTGAAACAGCATTTCTTTACATTTAAGACACAAGCCTGTAGTTTACATGTATATTTACAAATGCCAGAATTATGTACTAAATTTTATTTGACTAGGCTGGCAGCCTTCACCCTTCTCTACTAGTCTTCACAACAAGTACAACCAATACTGTATATAACTTCACAAGAATTACATTAAAAAAATGACTAGACTGGCATAAACTCTATTACTTCTACTGTCGTGTAAATATCTAATAAAATCACATATCTTAAGACTGAGTAAACCTTTTTGTTCCTTTCACTACTAGTGTACTAATATCCATTTGAACACCATGACACTAATAAACTTTCTTATATATATAAAAAGAAATTGAAAGAGTAACACATTAATGAAAAATATGTCATAACTCAGTACCTACCTTTAAAACATACCAAATATCCATCACTATTTTCCTAAATAAGCAAAAAAATATATATACATTGACACAAAAAAGTATGTATGTTTTAAATCCTTTGGCTCATTTCTCTCTTTACTATTATATAAATTAACTTTTTCTTTTTTTAAATTTTTACTTCCAATAAAAGCTGTTTTTCTCTAATTGCTTCTCCTTCAATCTACTTTTCATGTTTGCAATAGTATTTGTCAACATTTCCTCACTAGAGGAAGTTTGAATTGCACTATTAAATTCAGCATATGAAAGGGGATCTAACAAGTGTGGCAGATGTGGGCTTGTAGCATGCAAACAATTAACTTCTGTTTTCTTTCTATGGATGGAATATTGCACCTTGTATTCAGGGACATCAGTATCCCTAACATCTAAATATGTTTTTCTCTCCATCTGATATGTAAATTCCAAACCATGCACATTTCTTAATATGTCAACCATAAACTCTTCAAATTCTGCCTCATGACCTTTGCAAAGAAAGATCAAGTCATCTCTGTAATGTAATGCAATGCATTTCTTAAAAAAACACTTTATTATAAGTAAAACAATTCTCAAAAGAACCCGTACTAAGACGAATAAACATAAAGTAATTATCTGACCATCAAAACTCTAACAACCTCACATAAAATCATTGTGTGTAGACCATCACCTATAAATTCACTAACCACCTGTATGCCCCATTTATGTTGCATTATTGATAGACAACAATTCTGCATCAGCTGCAACCCAGTAACAACTTTGCAACCATGTCAAATCCCTAACAACCTCCAAAAATTCATGGGTATTTTTATTAGGAGAAGACCCCTTAATTAAAATTTTCTTTAAATGAAAGTCTAAAATATTCCCTACATTTTTCATGGAAGAACCAACAGTGGACATAATGGGTCTACCAGGTGGATGGTACAAATCCTTATGAATTTCTGAAATAGTATACATAGTAGGATGTTATATTTTTTAACATACAATTTACCTACATCCCCTTGTTTCAAAAAACATAATCTTTCACCACTCTCTAAAGTTTCTAGCAATTAATTTTTAAATTACAGCACAGGTACATTGCCCATTAGCTTATATTGATCATAGTTATTTAATAGATCTTTACACATTTTAAAATATTACTCCTGAAAAATTAACACAGTTTCCCCTTTATCTGCTTGTTTAAAAAAAACTGCTGTCTTGACAATTCCTGTAGATATTTATGAGTCAACCAGTCATTTTTAATTTAATTATAACATTTAGTTTACTTAGTAAATTTGTTTAAATTCTACATCAAACTTCTTAATTACTAGTTTTGTTCAAACTTCTTAACTTTGGAGCATAAGCATTGTACATTTAAATCAGACAATTTTAAGTGTCTATATCCAGTAACAAATTCCTCTGAATTTTCAGAATTGATTTCATTAAGTAACTCTTCATTTATAGAATAAACAGAAAATTCAGCAAATTACTATTATTATTATTATTAACATTTGATTACCGTGAACGTATGATGGATAGGTACAAATTTTCAGTGGAGGCTTGAACAGAAAAGCTTCAAAGTATTACAAAAACATTTTAAGCATAACAATTTTACAAGAATAGATATAACCTACATGACAATGATTTAATGTTCAGAGAAATTTTAGCCATTTTAGATAAATTAAATGTAAGCTAGTATAATGAAACAAAAAAAGGCATTGCAACATGTAGTGGGGGAAAAACAAGGATATGGCATATTTAGGTAGAGAATCAGGGGGCAGAAATTGATTTAAGTAAGGAAGTTAATGAAGAAGCGGGAGCAAGGAGATGTAAGGTATGAATAGGTACTTATTCATATTTAGGGATGTAGTTTATCCTGGGAATGAGCAAGAACAGAGACAGATTTTGGCTAAAAAGTCTTTCAGAATGATTTTAAAAGACTGGAGGAAGGATATTGATCTGATGGATCCAGGCCCTAACAACATAATAAGAGTACAGACCATGCCCAACAGAGTTGATAGGTATATGGACAGGAGTTTTTGGTAATTGGATCGTAAAGACAGAGTGGGTACATAATTGTGTAGAATGGTATTTAGTGCTTGACAATTAGATGGATGCTGGATATTTTTTTAGGTGGTGAGAAGCCATCTATATGTTAGTTGATGAGGTATTTCTAACCAGATTAGGCTTTTTAGTGCTATATAGTGTTGGGATCTGAAGGAGGTATTTGCTGCAAATTTAAACACTTTATTATAGTATTCTTTAATTTTTGCTTTTTCTGATGAATGGAGGTTAGTAAGGATTGGAGCACAATAAAGTAGTGAAGGAAGGAGGTATGTAGTGGCAAGTGTAGTTTTAGTTGTGCTGTTGAGAAAGGTTTTGTCTCCGTAAAGCATCCTTAGTTTTTGGTTAGCTTTTAATGCAAATTCTGTATATGAAGGTTGAATTTAAGACTATCATCTACTGTTATCCCTAATAATTAGCTATGAGACGTGATTTCAGTGATTGTATTACACCTTTTCAATGTAAATGGGAGGAATTATCAGAAGGAATTTTCTTCTTAAATAATAAAGCCAGATTTAGCTTTTGTGAAAACAGTTTTAAGTTCAAAGTATCAATCACATTAATTTATTAGAGGATATAAAAGAAAACCCCATTTCAAACAATGTATGGTATAGATCTGTCATCAAAATTGTATAATTAAAAGTTTTTAAAGTAATTTTTATTAAGAATGTCAATAGTATGCATTGTAGAATCCTCCTCAGTTAACTGGTACGAAAAGTGACTTCAGTGGTCATATTATTAAGAGAGAATTATTATTTTTTTTTTCATAAGACAAAGATTTGGGGAAAACATTTTTTGGGGGGGTGGGGTTGAGCATGAGTTGTTACATGGCATTTATGGATCATCTCCCCCTAGTCATGACGTGAATTAGACTGGCATTATATTTATTTTTCCTGCAAAAGTGTTGATTTAGTTGTTTCCCCACAGATGATAAAAATTTCTCACCCCTCCCCTTGGCTAACTTATCTGATCATCCTAGGGGTAGAAACTCCATAGGGGCCTCAGCCATACCTCTCAACTGTACAGATTTTCACAGAATGTCCAGATTTTTGTCTCATATAGTTGGTCTATTTATCATAAAATTGTAATTTTCTAGCAAATCACTGACAAATTGTTGAGGGTTGAAGTCAGAAAATAATTATAGACATTTGAGTTTCAGACTTCATACCCTTCAGAAAATTCATGCTAAATCAAAACATGCTATTCTCTCCACTTTCTAAGTTTGTAAGCACAATACTTAAAAAAGTGTCCCTATTTTTGGGCCTTTGTCCCCCCATTATTTATGGTTTTGTCCAATTATTTTTGCTGTAGGAGGTTGAGAGGTATGGCCTCAGCAATTGAGATCCCTATGCTTGTCTTAATCTCCAGTACAAATTCAATGACTGGACGCTCAGCAGGATATAGTTACATGGGTGATGGATATGCCTGTTTAGAAACATAATCATTTTTGTTCCTTTCCAACTTCTTTTAATTTCCATGCTATTCCAAGAACAAGATGGATGGAAAGATTAAACATTTCAAGATGTGAGTATGGACTATTACTAGAGCACAAATAATGGATTGTTACTCCTGCTTTACTCATTTATATGACCAGAGCTTGAGAAACTTTTATTCATACAGTCCTGCTTAACAAACTACAAAAAATAAACTTAAGTGATAATATAACAACATGGTTCTAAAACTACCGGATGGAATGAATGTTTCAAATTTGCCATAATAATTTGTTCCCTGGTATTGCAACACTAAACATTGGAGTCTCCCAGGGATCAGTATTAGGTCTCCTACTCTTCTTTTTGTTGTTCTTTCTCTTGACCTCCCACATCTCAGTAGTGTCACATATGCAGATGATATTCTTCTTCTTCAGGGTCTAGCAAAACACATTCTGACTTACAGGCTAAATAAACAGAAAAATATCACAGGCAGCCAAAGGTCAATCTTGCACAAATAAAATCAATGAAATAGAAATCAAGGTGACCATCACAGCTAAAACATGTACTTTAATCCAACAAATAAATAGATAAAAACATACAATGGAGGCCTAAAAGAAATGATTCTTGCTTTCACACAATAAGTGCTTCTTAAGATCTACTCCTTCAAGAAAGTCAGCCTAATTTAAACAGACCAATAGCCAGTAGGACAATGAACTCAATTAACTCTAATAAGAAAGGCTGCGAGCTTTGTCAGTCTGTAATTTGGCAATCCACTTAATTTCTGCCACTTCAGTACGATTCACAATGTCTCCACCTTTTAAATTTTCTTCTATTACTTCTAACACCATGAAAGTGAAAGAATGCCCTGGGTTACTAAAAATATGTTTATATAAGGCATTAGAAATCTTCCCATTCCTAATGTCACTCATATGTTGCAAAATGCATTCTTTCAAAAGCCTATTGTTTTTCCTATATAGTGCCAATTGCATTCCTTGCAACTAGCCAAATAAACCAACATTCTTAGCTTTACAATCAGCATAAGTTTTTAAACTACATATGTTGTGTGTTAAAGCATGTACAAATGAATTAGACATGGAGATCATACTGCAAGCTTTACAGACTTTACAAGGAAAAGTACCAACCCTAGTGGATAAACATTTCTTCTTTATTCTAGGTCCATAACAAATTTGTCATTTCAAAGATAGATAGTTCTTAAAGCCAAATTAGGGCATATCACCAGCAATGTTGCTAATATTATCATCTGACTTACTGTTAGATGGTATTAGGAACATTGTCGGTGATAGGCCAATTTCTCCTAACAGTATCACAGAACTTCCTACAATCACTATTATATGTCAACATTTATCTAGTGGTATAAGTGCCATTATAAACAGTATGTGGCACAGAAGGTGTATTTATAGACTGAAGTGCTTTATTGAAATAAGGTCATCCTTTCATTGTCCTTAGTCTAATAACTTCGGAGCAGACTTTCTCAACCTTCTTGGGGTGATAGCCTCTATCCAAAAATTCTTTACCCAAACTCTCAGTAGCTTCCAAAAATTTAATATCACTAGTATGCATTCTAGAAATCCTAAGATATTTTCCCTTAAGGACATTATTGTATACATGGGATAGATGCAAACTCATATGCAACAAGGTGTTTTTTCTGCACTTCCTAAATAAGGAACTATCCACCTTCCCATCTTCTATGAGGGACAAACGAACATCAAGGATGTCTATGCACTGCTTGGAATAATTCACAGTAAAATTAAAATAAGAGATGCTTTCAAGATACCTCATAAAATTATAAAGCATATCAATAGGGCCATTGCATAACAAAAACATTGTCAACAAAGTGCTTGTATTATAAAACATGCTTAAAACATCTATTATTGGAAATATCCATCACATATTCCATCTCCCAACTGGCCATCACTAAACTGGTGTAGCTATAGGCACATGAATTGCCCATAGTTACAGCTAGCCAGTGGTGGCTGGTGGCGTCAAATCAAAGAGGGGCTTCAGGAGATTGATGAATGGGTGGGGCCAATGGGGAGGGGTGTGACCAACCAGAGAGGGGTGCAGCTATGCTCAAAACCACAAAAACTGGGACTTTAATTAAATACACTGCCCTGGGTACCAAGCCATCATTATGATAGTCCAATCAAGACAAAATGAAGTGTAGAAGAAAAAAAATATGTCAATGCAATGGCTACATGACAGTTTACTTAATATCTAGATGGAAACAAAAAGGTTGTGAGACATGAAAAAATAAATTACTTTTTAAATACAGTACTGGAATGCCAGTCAAACTCAAGTATAAAAAACAAGCAGCACTCAACTCAAATCACTTCTCCTTACACTGCAGTTCTAATTATAATTTATATTCAGCTTTATAAAAGTGCCAAGTAACATGCTGAAAGTAGCAATCTCTGTGATACCCCCACTTGTAAAAATGTTTCTTATCCAGAATAGACCTGCTGCTTGAAAAAGAACTATTTACTTGTTTCATGGGGAAAACATGATCAAAGTAAAAAATGAACAGCAAAGAAACAAGGTCAAGATAAATTGCTTAAAGGATTACTGCACAGGTTATGGACCACACATGATAGATTGGCATTCTGTTTAGTTTACTGGTAAAGTCTACAAAGATGACTGCAAGTCTCCAAAAAATGTAGTAAGCTTCAGAAAATACTGTAATCCTGTCCTTTATTACAAATACTTTCATATGCATTTCAATACCTAAGGCTTATACGTTATCTAGTTATGTAAATATTCCCTGCATGGCAACAACAAAAAGGCTTTCAATGTTGGTAATCCATTAACGGTATGCTTATTAAAGCTTACTTGCATCTTACAATCTCAGACAAGCTTACCTGATGGTCATTAAAGCATTGTTACTTAAACACATAGCAACAGGCAGTGCAACACATGCATTTTCTAAATAATAATAAGCATAAATCAACAGTATAAAAATATGACAGAAAACCAGAACATTCTGCAAAATCAAGGACAGATGAAAAGCCACTATATTTCTTGTGTCTACCTTGGATGGGGGGGATACTCTGCACACTTACGCTGCATAACTGCTCCTTGCCTTGCTTGGACACATCCAGAGTCACTACATGGGTGAGTGGTTGCAACAAGCATGTCACAATTTGAAATGTCTCTGGCTGACGGTGATGGCCCTGGCACATTTGTCATACCTTTCAACCTCAGAGCAAGACATCTGAACAAAGCCATAAACAGAAGTGCGACAAAGACCTATAAATAAGGACAATTTTTAAATATTGCTCTTATAAACAACTTAGAAAGATAATAGAACAGCAAGTATTGCATTAGTATGCATTTTCTGAAGGGTATGACATCTGAAACTCAAATGTCTGTCATTATTTTCTAATGTCATTCTTTAATGATTTGCCACTAATTTGCCAGAAAACCACAATTTTATGAAAAACAGACCAAAAATGTGAGGCAAAAATATAAAATAGCCACACAATACAGCTGGGAACCTGTCAAAGAAGGGACACATTTTAATATTAGTACTGTTAAGTTGAGCAACTGACAAAATAAGAGAATATACATGCATTTCTGAAATAAAAGTAATCTATAACTTTGATCATTACAATTATTTCTTACTTGTAAACCCTCCACATTTTCTTCCAAATTGCCATTTTTCAGAGGGATTATTAGGGGGAGAACAACATTTTGAGCCAAAGTCGGGGACAGTTGAGAGGTTTGGATATACCTAATTTATAAAAGTGATTTATTTGCACGTACCTCTCAACCTGTTAACGCAGGGAATCTGGGCAAGGCCAAATATATTGGGGGAATGTACAGACAGTACTAAAATTGGTGTTGTATAAACTTAGACAGTTGATGGAATAACAGGTCTTGCTTTAGCATGCATTTTTCTGAAGGGTATGAATTCTGAAACTCAATGCCTGTCATTATTTAGTGACTTTGTTCCTAAATTATTTGCCAGAAAACCACAAATTTTATGAGGAACAAACCAAAAATAAGAAGCAAAAATCTATTCATTCTGTGAAAATCTGGACATTTGAGAATTATAGTTCACCTGGGGCTGTCTGAGTTTGCTGCCGTTCCTCCCTCATAAAATCATGGTCGAATGGGGCCACCCCCTGCTGCCATTCCAATGTCCCATTACTTGGCTATTTCATCTCATTTACCATAAACACTGTAATGTGCATACTGCTTTACTTTTACAATGATTTGGATTTCATTTAAAAGTTTTATTTTACATTTTACAGCACAAACACTAATAGACATCTGCTAAGCAAAACAATGCAGTCTCACAATGAAAATAGACTTGGCATTAAAACTGCTCTGCCCTTGAAACTCACATTCATTGAAACAGCATTGAACCCACATTCAAAGAAAATACATCGGGCCATTGGCAGATAAAGATTGACTTTTTTTTTTCAAATCATAGGCCCTTTGCACATGAAACATACATGTGTTCTTTGATACACCTTCCAGATTGTATTAAATTATATTCCTTGTATAATACAGTACAGTTGTTAGAGGGCATTTTAAATTGACTGTGTTGAACATTTTTCCAGTAAAGTAAACAATGAAAAAAATGCATGCACCAATAATGAAAAAAACTCCCCAATTCAGAAAATTTACATCATAAAAATCTACTCAAACTTCTACAATCCACCAGTATCAGTAAATATACACAATCTCTGCAGAATTAAAAGTAATCTAAATAAGTCCACATTAAAGAGATCTGTAACCAATGAAGAGGTTGCTGCTAGCAAGCAACTTTATATTTCATTGTTTCATCTACAAATAAAGTGCCTGTTAAATGATAAGCTAGTAATATTGCAATAGGGAATGGATGGAAAACTGATAACAGGTTCATAGTTACTAGGTATCGCTATCAAAGAGGGCATTCCCAGGACTGCAGCATCCACCCCCTTTAAAAGTATAACACAGTACAGTATCAGTAATGCATCGATATACTGTGGGAGTAGAACCCACAGCCTTCTGCATCAAAAGCAAGTATACTACCTGTTGTGCTATTAACAATGCAAGGTGACTCAGCATAAGCAGCACTAACTTTTCATCTCTTGAAGCACTTAGCTCCTTGTAAAATCCACTCGACACTCAACTGCATCTCTAAACTTTGCAGCACATGAGCACAAGAAATCTGGAAAAAGCCAAAATTTATTGGGGGGGGGGGGCAAAAAGCAGGGACACATTTTAAACGTTGCTTGTATAACCTTGGAAAGTTACTAGAATAAAATGCTGTGCTACTACCATGCATGTCACTGCTAAGTCTTGAACCCAGGACACTGTGCACTACAGTCAGAGCAACATACCACTATGCCAAATCAGCTGTTTCTTACAAGACATGAAAACTGAAACTTAAATGGCTATCATTTAGTAAATTCAGTTCTCACCATAGCTCTCAACCTCTTAGCACAAAACACCTGGACAAAGTCAATAATGGGGGAATACAGCCTCCAAGACATATTCAGTGAATTCAGTTCTCACCATAGCTCTCAACCTCTTAGCACAAAAAAACCTGCACAAAGATGGTATTGCGGGAATACAGCCCCAAAAACAGGGACGAGTTTCAAATATTGATGTTATAAACTTAGAAAATTGCTAGAATAAACTGTTTTGTGTTACCATGTACTTTCTGAAGAATATGAAGTCTAAAATTCAAATGTCTGAAAATCCAGAAAACCACAGATTTTATGAAGAACAGAACAAAACTATGAGGCAAAAATCTGAATGCTTTTCACAAGTTGTGGTGGGTAAGGAATTCAGGTTCTTTCTACCTGTATCCAAGGATGAGGGTTTGAACCTGGGTTTCTCTGTAGCCTCCAATTATAGTTTACTGGACATACACACTGACACACACACACACACACACACACACACACACACACACACACACACACACACACACACACACACACACACACACACACACACACACACCCTAATGCAAGTACCTGTTTCCTGCATCACATTTCTAAGCAGTCCGTTTGCACCCATAACACACAGACACACGCACACACATTGCTACAAAGGCCCTAAAGCAAGTACCTCTTTCCTGCATCACATTTATAAGCAGTCTGTTTGCAGCCATAACTCCTCAGTAAGCAGCCCATTCCCCTTCAGCAGCCATAACTCCTTATGCAGTAAGCAGCTCACCACAACCTCTCGCTCAGTATAAAGCAGCCTGCCGTTTCTCTTCAACAGCTAGAATTTCGTTTCCAGCCAGGCACGCATACGTCCTTTCCAGAATGCTGAGTACAGATTGCAGACCTTGCAGTCTGATCCCCTTCCAGTCTATGTGGCTGTAACCTTATAGACTTCTGGGGCATCTGTAAGACTGCTGCCTTCTTCCAAATGCCTTTCTGGTGAAAGAGCAGTCTGTATTAGTGTTTCTGCTCACGCATGCGTGATTTTTTTTTAATTTTTGGTTTTGGTTTTTAGCTGGTGGGGGGCTGCAGTCCTGCAGTCCAAAAGGGCAAGCCGCCACTGCACCTAGCTTTTGCAAGTAAAATACATCACTAAAAAGAAAAAGCATTATTTGTAGGAATAAGATGCAGTAAAGTGCAGATAAGTTCAGTTTGTCCATTGTCATAGTCACTATTCATCCTTAGAAAGGTTCTGACAGGGTCAATGCCTAAATCATTTGGAATAATAGTGAACAAAGTACACACATCTAAGGTAGGAAGACACAAGTCATTGGTCCTTCCCAAAATATCAAAACATTGACCAAGTGTCTGTAAAAAAATGTTCTGTGTCCTTAAAAACTGAAGGAGCCTTCTCAACAATAGATTTTGACTTGGTTTCTACAAAGATCGGATCGACAAAGGCTAAAAGTCAGCCAGCCACAACCCGATATAATGGGTCACAACGGAGGGTCAATTAACTGATATCGACCATAAGATTGGTATGGCTAATCTGTAACTAAATGGGATAGGCTATTTCGAGTTTGAAAAGGGAAATTTACTCTTACCAGTAAACCTACAATAAAGTTTTGGAATAACTAAAACTCTTCTATGGAATTAAACACCTTCTCTCATTGATTGCCTGGATACCTATTGCCATAAATATTCTACTTCAAAAACATGAATATGATTTGCTTTTGCTGGCTCTGTATTCCTCATACAAAACTAAGATATGGTAAATAATACAAAACAAAAATCATAACATTCATTCTTCTATAAGATCCCTTTGTACACCATTGTACCATATTTAATGACATAAAGTAGCTATCAGTAACAGACAAATCAGCACTCTGCTTTTCAAAATCTTAAACTTGGGCTACTGACCCCCTCTGAAAACAACAGACATATTTAGACACTGACATTATACCTAGAGAAGCGTCCAAAATGACTGCCTTTCCCTCACCCATCCACACTACAAAGCTGCTCTAGGAGAAACAGCATTTTTAGATAAGGCTGTCCAATTTGAAACCACCACCCCACAGAAGTAAAAACCCATTATACACGTCAGGCCTTTAAACATGCTCTCAAAACTGATCTTTTTGAAAGAAGTCTAGTGCTCCTGCTACTGTGATAATGGCTAATACCAGGTAACAATTTAAGGCATTAGTACAGCACTTACATCCTTGTACCTGAATCCTATGCTATAAATATCTGATGTTTCCATGTAGTGTATATATATATATATATATATATATATATATATATATATATATATATCGCTATGCGTCTGCTTCATAACACTGAAATTTCATAATGCTGAATTTCATAACCCTGAGATCATAACATCGAAAATTCAAAACACTGAAAACTCAGACCCATGAAAGTGTGCTTCATAACACTGAAAAGTACATTGCACAAGTAAATAAGATCCATTCCACCTACAACAACACCTAACAAACACACTTTCTACTAAGCTTCTTCAGGGGAGCAAGCTCACCTGCATCCTCCATGTGGGGGGCTCTGCCCCTCACACCCCCTGTAAATTAAATATACCAACTCCAAGATTGTGCTGCAATTTCCTAACCTCAGTGTATGCTAAATTAACTTTTTTCTACTGTAGTGTCATCTTGAAGTTGGTATATTTAGTTTACAAGGGATGTGGGGGGTGCAGGGATGCTTGCCCCCCTGCAGAAACATAGTAGAAAGTGTGTGTGTTTGTTAGTTAGGTGTTGTTGTAGCTGGAGGTGATGTTATTTACATGTGCTTTGTAGTTTTCAATGTTATGAAGCACACTTTCAATGTTCTGAGTTTTCAATGTTTTGGGTTTTCAGTGTTTTGGGATTTAGATGGTTTGGTCTCAATGTTATGAATATATATATATATATATATATATATATATATATATATATATACACAAACAGACAAACATGTAACATACAAAACAATGACAGGGAAAGTGATGACACTTAAAGGGATAAAGGCAGAACAAGAGAGGGTGGACTACAGGTAATGGGGTGGAGTGGATGGCAAACAGAAGAAGGGATGTGACACAACAGAATGGGGAACACAATGAAAAGGGATAGAGAGTAGTATAGACAACTAGACAGCCATGTCTAGATGGAAACCCACCCTAATGTCAGTCATCTCTCTGGCTGACCTTATGGGTGTCCATTGCCTCTGCTGGCCTGGTGGATGGGGCTGGCTGGACATGTATCCAGTCAGTGGTCCATTTTGGTCTTCAATAGCCACTGCAGTTCCTGACAGGTGACACAGGAGGGCTCATCTGTACTATTGTCAATTGAGAAACTACAGAGGCCATCAACAAACCGTTATGGGCATCTTCTATAAGGTGACCTTCATCACCATGCAGGAGGAGGGACACTAGTGGGGATGTATCAATAGAAAAGTGGCTGGTTTAGAGGGTGGTGGCCACTGATTTTTCTGTGCTGATTCAGAAAATCAAACAAAGAAAGAAAAAACAGAAACAAATACAACATCTTAATAATGTATGGAACACTTTATTGAAATGATACAGAACTGCCATAAATATACCACGCTTATCCCATCACCTGGAGACACTGCATCTTTTCCTCTTACAGACCAGACTTTGCCTGTATGTCATGGGCTGTTAGAAAATATAGAACCAAGAATCAATACAGCATTGTAGTATAGATTATGGTTGATAGTACATAGTGTTATATCAACTGTTCAGATACACCCATGCTTTCACCTCATTAGCATAATTATTGGGCTTTGAGTCCCATTGTAATAAGATAAAAGCACAGTCAGCATCATTTTGCCATGATCAAGATGGGAACTAGAAAACAGTGGATTAAAGACTGCACTGCCATATAGTTAATCTGATTGCAGATAAGAGTACTGTTAATTGTTCCACATGACTACCCTGTGCCCACAATAGTGCATGAAGAGAAGAGGGGCAGTCAGTGGCAGCTCATGCTATTTTACTGCAGGCCTCCAGCCACCCCCCCAGCTGTAAAAAGAAAAGGAAAAACAAACTAAACAATAATTAGTGAGTCTTGGAACTCCACACGTGTGCAGGAATTGTGTGTGTTATACCTGGTGGATAGAGAGAATAAACCCCGTACCTTGGTTACAGGTAGCAAGAGCCTGAATTCCCTACCCACCACTTGTAAAAACTCTTCAGATGTTTGCCTCATATTTTTATTCTGTTCTGTTCCTCATAAAATCTGTGGTTTTCTGGATTTTGAATTCATTAAATAATGATAGACATTTGAATTTCAGAATTCATATTCTTCAGAAAGTACATGGCAACACAAAACCTTTTATTCTAGCAATTTTCTAAGTTTATAAGATCAATATTTGAAATGTGTCCCTATTTTTGGGACTGTATTCCCCCATTATTGGCTTTGTCCAAATTTTTTGTGCTAAGAGGTTGAGAGTTATGGTGAGAAATAAATTTGCTTAATATGTTTCTGGGCCTGTATTCCCCATTAATGGCTTGTTCAGGTGTTTTGTGCTAAAAGGTTGAGAGCTATGGTGCAAATTGAATTCACTAAATGATAGCCATTTAAGTTTCAGTCTTCCTGACTTTCACCAAACAGCTGATTTGGCATAGTGGTATGTCGCTCTGACTATAGTGCACAGGGTCCTGGGGTTCAAGTCTTGGCAATGAAATGCATGGGGGTAACACAGCATTTTATTCTAGCAACTTTCCAAGATTATACAAGCAATGTTTAAAATGTGTCTTTGTTTTTTTGGGCTTTTTGTCCCTCCAATAAATTTTGGCTTTTTCCAGATTTCTTTTGCTGCAAAGTTGAGAGATACAGTTGAGTGTCAAGTGGATTTTACAAGAAGCTGAGAGCTTCAGGGGAAGAGAAGTTTAGTGCTGCTTATGGTGAGTCTGCTTGTATTGTTAATAGCACAACAGGTAATGTACTTGCTTTTGATGTCAAAGGCTGTAGGTTCTACTCCCACAGCATGTAGATACATTGCTGATACTATACTGTGTTATATTTTAAAAGGGGGTGGATGCTGCAGTCCTGAGAATGTCCTCTTTGGCAGAGATACCTAGTAACTATGCACCTGTTATCAGCTTGCCATCCAGTCCTTATTGCAATATTACTAATTTATCATTGTTTTAATGTAACATTGGCAATTTATTCCTCAATGGCAACAGGCACTTTATTTGCAGATAAAAGAATGAAATACAAAGTTGTTTGCTAGCAGCAACCTCTTCATTAGTTACAGATCTCTTTAATGTGGAATTATTTAGATGACTTTTATTTCTGCAAAGATTGTGCATATTTACTGATACTGGTGGACTGTAGATGTATGAGTAGACTTTTATGATGGAAATGTTCTGAATTGGGCAGTTTTGTCATTATTGGTGCATGCATTTTGTTACATTGTTTACTGGAAAAATGTTCAAAACAATAAATTTAAAATGCCATCTAACAACTGTACTGTATTATAAAATATAATTTAATACAATTAGGAAGGTGTATCAAAGAACACATGTACGTTTCGTGTGCAAGGGGCCTATGATTTGAAAACAGCCCAAAGTTAATCTTTATCTGCCACTGGCCAGAAATATTTTCTTTGAATGTGGGTTTCAATGCTGTTTCAATGATTGTGAGTTTCAAGGGCAGAGAAGTTTTAATGCTAAGTCTATTTTCATTGTGAGACTGAATTGCTTTGTTTAGCAGATGTCTATTAGTGTTTGTGCTGTAAAATGTAAAATAAAACTTTTAAATGAAACCCAAATCTTCACAGAAGTAAAACAGCATGCACATTACACTGCTTATGGTAAATGGGGTGAAATAGCCAAGTAATGGGACATTGCAATGGCTGCAGGGGGAAGGCCCCATTTGACCATAATTTTGTAGGTGGGGGCAGCAAACTCAAAGACAGTCCCAGCTGAACTATACCTCTCAACTGTCCAGATTTTCACAGAATGGATAGATTTTTGCTTCTTATTTTTGGTTTGTTCCTCATAAATTTGTGGTTTTCTAGGAAATCATTTAGGAATGAAGTCACTAAATAATGACAGACATTGAGTTTCAAACTTCATACCCTTCAGGAAAAATGCATGCTACAGCAGGACCTGTTGTTCTATCAACTGTCTAAGTTTATACAAGAGCAATTTTTAGTACTGTTTGCATGTCCCCCCAATATATTTGGCCTTGTCCAGATGTCCTGCATTAAGAGGTTGAGAGGTACACACAAATATATCGCTTTATGAAGTTAGGTATATCCAAACCTCTGAACTGTCCCTGATTTTGGTTCAAAATGTTGCTTTCTCCCTAATAATCCCTCTGCAAAATAGCAATTTTGGAAGAAAATGTGGAGGGTTTACAATTAATAAATAATTATAATGATCAGAGTTATAAATTACTTTTATTTCAGAAATGCATGTAGATTCTTTTATTTTGTCAGCTGCGCAACTTAACAATACTAATATTAAAAAAGTGTCTCTTCTTTGACAGGTTCCCAGCTGTATTGTGTGGCTATTTTATATTTTTGCCACACATTTTGGAACATTTTTCATAATATTGTGGTTTTCTGGCAAATGAGTGACAAATCATTAAAGACTGAAATTAGAAAATAATGACAGACATTTGAGTTTCAGATTTCATACTGTTCAGAAAATTCATACTAATGCAAGACCTACTGTTCTATTATCTTTTTAAATTTATAAGAGCAATATTTAAAAATTTTCCTTATTTTTGGGCCTTTGTCCCACTTCTATTTATGGCTTTGTCCAGATTTCTTGCTTTGAGGTTGAGAGGTATCACAATGTGTCAGGGCCATCATTATCAACCAGAGACATTTCAAATTGTGATATACTTGTTGCACCCCACTCCCCCATGTAGTGACTCTGGATGTGTCTAAGCCAGGCAAGGAGTAGTTACGCAGTGTAAGTGTGCAGATTATCCCCTTATCCAAGGTAGACATAAGTACTACAGTGGCTTTTCATCTGTCCTTGATTTTGCAAAATGTTCTGGTTTTCATTCATATTTTTATACTTTTGATTTATGCTTCTTATTATTCAGAAAATGCAATTTGCTGCACTGTCTGTTGCTCTCTGTTTAAGTATTAATGCTTTAATGACCATCAAGTAAGCTTGTCTGAGATTGTAAGATGCAAGTAAGCTTTAATAAGCATATTGTTAAAGAATTACTAACACTGAAAGCCTTTTTTTTGTTGCCATGCAGAGAATATTTACATAACTAGATAATGTATAAGCCTTAGGTATTGAAATGCATATGCCAATATTTGTAATAAAGGACAGGATAAAAGTATTTTCAGAAGTTCATTACATTTGTTGGAGACTTGCAGTCATCTTTGCAGGCTTTACCCATAAACTAAACAGAATGCCAATCTATCATGTGTGGTCCATAACCTATGCAGTAATCCTTTAAGCATTTTTTCTTGTGCTTGTTTCATGTTTGCTGTTCATTGTTTACTTTGATCATGTTTTCCCCATGAAACAAGTAGATTGTTGTTGTCAGACAGCAGGACTTTTTTGGATAAGAAACATTTTTACAAGTGGGGGTATCACAGAGATTGCTACTTTCAGCATGTTACTTGGTACTTTTATAAAGCTGAATATAAATTATAATTAGAACTGCAGTGCAAGGAGAAGTGGTTTGAGCTGAGTGCTGCTTGTTTTTTTATACTTGATTTTGACTGGCATTCCAGTAATGTATTTAAAATGTAATTTATTTTTTCATGCCTCACAAACTTTTTGTTTCCATCTTGATATTAAGTAAGCTGTCATGTAGCCAATGCATTGAAATAGTTTTTCTTCTATACTTTATTTGTCTTCATTGGACTATCATAATGACAGTTTGGCATGCAGGGCAGCATATTTAATTAAAGTCCCAGTTTTTGTGGTTTTGAGCATAACCCCACCCCTTTCTAGTTGGCCACACCCCTCCCCATTGGCCCCACCCATTCAGCTGTCTCCTGCAGCCCCCCCTTTAATTTGAAGTCATCAGCCACCACTAGGGGCAGTAACCATGTAGGGGTACTGGAGGTGTTCCACAGTATTGACAGTGCCAGGAAACTGATGTGCTCTGGAGAATACTGACAGGGACTGTGGATCAGGACAGCTGAAGTAGCAGTACTGCAGTGTAAGCACCATAACAGGGTATGGAAAACATGGATGAAGGGAGGGATGAAGATTTACAAGGATCGGGGAACAAGGTCATGCCAAAAAAGTTTCTGGTCTGCTGCAGAATACCATATGTAGAGAGACTGCAAAGTGTATTTTTAAGGTTATGAGGCCTACCTGATACAAAATGTTAAAACAAGTACAGAGATACAAGCTGGAAAAGCAGGTCACATGAATGGAAAAACATTGTAAACACATTCTTATAAACAGTGTATTTACTACTAAATACACAATTTTTATTTACATAAGTAAACATTTACAGTCACTGGGCTGTAATGGCCAACTGTAACAGAAAAGGACCAATATAAAGAACCCTGTTAAGGTGTCCCCAGGAAGCACTGTACTAACTTAGCCTGGGGCATGGAAGCATATGTATTTAGATTTATTAACCAAATGTTCATTTAGTGTGTTTTGAAGGTTTGCAGAGTATGGCAGTTACTGTTTTCATTTGGGATGTGGTTCCATAGAGCAGAGCCTAATTTGGAGAAAGCTCTCTTATGTTTGCTTTGAATTTTGGTCTCTTCAGAGTAAGGGAATCATCTATACTGCTTTGGAGGCTGTAATTTAGTTCTCTGTCATGTAGCAGTCTTTTTAGAGGTGGGCAGTAATTGAGATGCAGAATTTTAAGTATTAGAGTACTGAGAAGACATGCACCTGGTTAATGATAGGAAGCCAGTTGAATGTTTTTAGCAGGTGTCTGTGGTGAAAGTTATTGCCATCTAGAAGTACACATCTGTAAATTTTAAGGTATTTGCTGTTTGCGAGTGTTTTGGGATGCATGCAAAGAATTGGGAGTGCATTTTCTAATTTAGGCATTACTATATTTCTAGCTATGAGTGAGCACAAGAAGAAAGAAGGTGGAAGGTATGATGGCAAAGTTTGTGTTGGGATGACACTTTAGCTGTAATTTTCTCTGTATGGAGATAAAAATTAAGTATAGGGTCAAGAGTAAGCCCTGATACTTTTGCTGAGTGGCATTTAGAATAAAGTTGCTGTTAATGTCTTTTAGTAAGAGACATGTACTGGGGCAAGTGTCTGAAAAGTATCACAATGTTTTTCTTGTAGATGAGCAGAAGTTTGTTATTTTGGAGCCATGTGTAGAGGTCAGGGAATTTTCTCTGCTGATTTGACTGAAAGGAGAGTTGTGTTTAGCTGGATTCCAGCATGAAGATGTCATCTACATGCATTATAATGTTGGGAATGTCAGGTCAATCACAATAAGTTAGTATATAGCTATCCTATCTGTAATACGTGTCGTAACAATCCAAAGAAAGAGAAAAGTAGAAGAATCTAACTTTTATAAGTGTCCCCATTAAACTCCAATATGCAAGTCTGCATACACATAAAAAACAGTTGCACTCAAGGCTGATCATCTGACAAGTTAAAAATGGATACAATGGCTGACATAAAATAATTAAACATAAATTAAGGTATGACATGTTTATATTTCTTAAATCCCTATACCTTTTTTCCCCATACGAGATAATCACCCATTTCTCAACAAGTCACAATTTCCAGACTCCCTTCTGCACAAGATCATCATTTTTATTAATTTATTTACTGGGAAAGTTCTACTGGGACAGAGCCCATTTTCAGTAGAGACCTGGGGAGAAATGTTTCAGATGCATGTCTTTTGAATGTGGGAAGAAACGCATATGAACACAGGGAGGACATGCAGACTCTGCACAGAGGGCATCTCAGCCGAGAGTCGAATTGGTGAAATTTTTGCTGTGAGGCAACAATGCTAACCTCTGCACCATTGTGCCACCCATTGGTGCAACTATTTCTCAAAGCTATGGATGATGGTGCTTACCTCACTTGCCTTTAGATAAGCAATTCTCTCCTTTTTAGTATCAGCATCCTACAAAATTATTCATAATTAGGACAAAGACAGGCTTCTGAGGAATGAAATTATTTAAACAAGATTCTCCAAAACTTTCATTGGCATGAGTCAGAGGCAGCATTTCCAGGGCCAAAAACAGCAGAATAGTCCCACCCATACAAACAGCCAACAAACAAGTTGGCTACTTCAGCTGCCCTTCATTTTGTTTTCATGTAGGAACTTGTAGATGAGGAATTTCAAATTTCTGAACACTGTTGCTGAAAGTAAAAGTGAAGAGTCCCATCTCATTGTTAATTTACTGCCATTCTTCATCCTTCTCCTTTTTGATTTTCCTGATGATTTTAATCTGTGCCAATATCAAAGTCACAAGAAATGTCTTTTTTGGGTAATCACCTTCAGAAAAGCAGAAATATCCAAATAGTACCTACTTTAATCTCCAAAAGCAATATTTCTCCTTGCCAAGGAGGACTCGAAATCAACACCCTCCAAGATGAAAACTGAATGAAAGTTGCTGCAAGTTAACTTGGTACAGATCTGATGGGTGGATTACTACCCCCTTCTTTCTCCTCTCTTTTTGTCTGTCGCTATCTTCCTCATTCCCTCTTTCTATCTCTTGATTGTCTTTAATTGATAGTTTTTGGTTTTATGTGAGAAAGACCGTATCAGCCACCTCATTGAAAAGGTCAAAGAAAGAAAGCAGTCTTGACAAACCTAGGTTTGTTTTTTGGAACTTTCCTAAAATACTCACAATGTAATCTAGTTTTCCTGATTCATTACCCCAGATTTTGCATTTTTGATAGAGTTCAGGTGACACTTGAATTTCTTAAGGTCAGAGCACCGCTGAGATTTGTTTCCTTCTTTTTTGAAAAGCAAATAGTTTGTGTCTTCAGCTCAGGGCAGTTATGTATTTCTACATTCTAAACCACAATATGATACTGTACTGTACTATACTGTACTACTTGCTGACATGATCCTTTATATGGTGCTTTAGAAGTGTCCATGTACAGGTGTGTGTGTGTGTGTGTGTGTGTGTGTGTGTGTGTGTGTGTGTGTGTGTGTGTGTGTGTGTGTGTGTGTGTGTGTGTGTGTATTGAGGGGGGTGTGGACTCACTCCTGTGTTTTTAAATTTCCATCTGTAGTGTTTCACATAGGCGATAAAAAGTAAACATTTTTGGGGGAAGGTACACTTCAAAGTTGACAGAAAACACTGCTGTGAATGTTTATAATAGAATAAAACAGATCTTTTTTATTGCACTGCCAGAATGGCATTGCATGCTTTTCTAGTATTTTTTTTTCTGGCTGAAGCCTCAACCACTGTGTGCAGGGGTGGGGGGCAACTGTATCCTTCCATGTTGCCAATTTGCCCTAAGGTGGAACTAGACTCCATGCTGAAAAAAGAAATTTAAGTTTAAAGCAAAAAGACTGCAAAATACTCTACTCTTCTGTTGTTAATCTCTCCAATCTTCACCAATGATGAGAATATGTAAAATGCTTCAAAGTCAACATTGGGACTTTTAATGTCCCTGTGATGACTGTGCCATGGTCCCACAATCAAGGAGCCTCAATCCTCACCACTAACACCAGGGAGGTCGTCTCTGAGAAGAGGAAAGGATAACTAATACACACAGTAAAGTACAAGTTCCCTTAAGTGCACACAGAGATCACAGTCAGTCTGGAGCTGGTTGTTCCCTTGCTCACCAGGTCCCCAATAAGACTCCCCACTGGCACAGCTATAGGGTCCAGGTCTCAGCCTAGCTGGGCAAGCTAAAACCTCCAGTACCCTCTCTGTCCAACCAGTGCTTCGTGCCCCTGCCCAAGTAGCTGACACAACACACACACACACTTTGAGATAAGTATTTATACTACTTCACAGACACTCCTGGGAAAGGCTGACACAGATTATCCAGCTGTGCCTCTTTACCCAGACTATACAATAGTAATTACTGCCACCACCCAACTAATAATATCAGCTACTAAAAGCCCCCTAAAAGGGTGTCCAGTTATTACTGTGCAATATTATTATCCAATGGTAATATGACTAACAGTCAAGGCTTACTTTAGAGTGGCCTATTACAATAACCTCTATAAATATGCAATGTATTCTAGAACGTATCTCTATACAAAGTAGCCACCAGTAGAAGGTTTTAAAAATATTTAATAACAAATAATTAAAACACAAGACAAAACTACTACACCACAGAGATATCTAAGAGTTCAAAGATCACACAGAAACTTAAAATAATACAGTAGGACAGGTCTGATTTCAAAGAAAAATACCTAATTAATCTTTACTAGCTTTAACTATTCCTACAAGAAATCACAGTGCTAAAACTTACATGTGAGCACAAGGCAGAGTGCTGAGTTAGATATCCAAGATAAAAATGCTCCTAAGTCTCTTTTGAGAAATAGTATTTAAACATTACTAACAAACATGTTTGCTGGGTCCCTCCCAAATTACATCATGTTGACACTTAGGTTTTACCAGTATTCATATTGCATCATCTTAACACCTGGTCTGAATTCTCAGGCCACAAACTGCATTATTTAGCAATCTAACACCTGTGCAGAAACTTACAACAATTGAAAACATTTCACATGTATATTCTTACAGAAACTAGAGCAATAAAGCACATTCCACATTTAAATTCTGGTCATAAACTTTAGCCTTAAAACAATGGGCATGAAACCTTCATCTAGCCACCCTGGAGCTGAATCCTAACACGAAAGGGTCACAACATGCTTCACTGGGCCAGTAGAGTGCAATGTTGTCACATATTTTTCAGCTACACATTTCACAGTATTCTTTACACTCAAGAAATATGCCTGTATTTTATATTTATTATCAAGAAAACATGCCTGTATTTTACATTTATTTACAAATGCCAGAATTATATATCAAATTCTATTTGACTAGGCTGGCAGCCTTCGCCCATATCTCCCCAATTGTGACAGTCCCATTAGAGGTTGCTGTAGAACAAGGACCGCTCAGGCTGATATTAAGATGGTCCCACATAAACCAGGCCCAGTGGCAACCTTATATGGAAGTTTTACCAATTTTCATTATTCCTTAAAACAGACAATGCTTAAAAACAGTTAACTGAAATTCCTCTCCATAAAAAATTCATGTTTTTAATTACTATTGTTCCTAGAGTGTTATCCTCTTCATTTTCCCAAATGTATGTGTTTTTTTTCCATGTGTTCCTTCAAAGCAGCATGCATAGCTTTATCCTTTTTTGTAAATAATTATAATCAGCTATATACTTATTTACTCATGATTGTCACAGAAACACTGTTGTCATCAATGAGCAGGCTGATCTTGCTTATTTAAGCCAGATGTTAAATCTGACAGAAATATACAAACTAAGCTCAGTACCAGTGTTATCCCTCTTACACTCCACTGCTTACCATTTTTCTAGACAGTTTCCCCTTGCTGTTTAATTTTACCCTCCACTGTTTAAATTTGCCCGATAAACTGGTAGTTAGTGCAGAGGATTAAGCTATGAGTTATTAATGCTTTTTCATCTTGCAGTCCAGAGTTTGACTTCCTCAGCCTCCATTTGCCTACAATGTGATTATGAGTAAACCACTTAACCAGATGGTACTGTCAGACTACCCATGTAAAGGGATACAATTGCTTTATCATTTATACAGCCTGGAAAAACTATGCCTGTTGAGAAGTTGGTTTCTAATTATTGGAGCTTTTCTCCCCTGGCATCCAATGAAAATGGACTCTGTCTCAGACAGACTATCCCAGATAATAAATATAAACAAATTAAATAAAAAATAACATAAAATAATATAAAATAAATTGAAAACTCATGATGTGTTGACAAAGTCCTTGCTGAAGTTTACATAATCACATAAGCAAGGCTTCCTTTGCCTGACTCATTTATATGATTAAATCAATTTGGGCAGGTAAGATATTTTTACTTGAAACCATACAGTTGTCCATTTGCAGGTGAATTAACATGCACTTTATAGTCTTATCTGCGATGGAAAGATACTTACAGGTTGGCAATTATCTGATTGTTCCTTATCATACAATTGCTTGACTCATCTTATGATTTCATTTGATTGAAAATGCTTCCTACCATGAGTAAATTCCCAAATCTCTGTTGATAAGAAGAGTGATGCCTGCATTCGAAAAATCTGTACCATTTAGTGAAGAAATAGAAACAAATTACTATCATTTGCATTTATTTACTATGCCATATTTTTCCAGGTTTTTAAGTTGAAAGTAATCACTTATATGAAGCAAACAGCAAACTAATGTTGAAGAATCAAGATTAAATGAAGAAAATAATTCATATTAACTCCACACTTGACCACCTACTTTATTACAACACAACGTTTGTGACTTCATTCACTGACAGGCACATGAGCCAGTACATGAACTTATTTATGCAGAAGAACATGTCATGTTAAAGAATAGCAGTAACCATATTATCCTCCCTAAAGTGTAATACTGTGTGCCTGTCGAACAGCAAATCTGAAAAAAGTATAGAGAACTGAAATAACATATTTCCTGGTAATGTTTCATGACAGGGCATAGAATAGTTTAGGAAACAAGTGAATACAGCTTTTTGAAAGTATAGGAGTGTGTGCGCATATGTGTGTGTGTGTGTGTGTGTGTGTGTGTCTCTGCATGCATGGATGCATCCGTATATGACTTTTGGATGTCTGTACATCTCGGTGTGCATATCTCTGACTGATGTCTATGTACCTGTGTTTCTCTGCATGCATGCATCTGTATATGACTTATGGATGTCTGTACATCTGGGTGTGCATATCTGTGAGTGATGTCTATGTTCCTGTGTTTCTCTGCATGCATGCATCTGTATATGACTTATGGATGTCTGTCCATCTGGGTGTGAATATCTGTGAGTGACGTCTATGTACCTGTATTTCTCTGCATGTTTGTTATGGCTTCTACAACTGTTAAATAATTTGATGATTGTAAATAAATAAATAACAGACAATTCCATACATGACAAATTGCTTTCCTTATTTATTTTTTAACAATTTAAACATTATTGTTTATTTATTTAGAAATAATAAGGAAGGGAACTTTTTCATCACCCAGACAAAGAAATAAACTATAAAAATAAAACCTTAAAGAATAAATAAGATAGCAAAGCAGAAGTAATAGTATAATATCAATTTACCATATTTGGGTATGGATTAAGCTAGACTTTTCTCTCATCTGACATAGATGTTTGGTCTCTCAGACTTTGCTTTCATGCAATGCCAGGTGTAAGTAAATCCCAACAAATAACAAACATGGTATGTTGTTATTATCTTCTACTGTTTAAGGAAGCCCCACTGACATGTCTTAGATCAGTGTTGTTAATCTATTTTCTGACTTTCTTCTATAAGTGATTCACGTAGTTCTGAAGTTGGCTTGTTTTATACCACAGGAGATGACATGTATAGCTAATGCATGTTGTCTTGAAATCTCTTTGATATGCCCATTTGCACCTAACAGTACCTTTCCCACTTTCCCATGCCAGCACCATCCTTTATTGCTGCTCTATAATTCAGACTAGAAACATGCTAAATGCTTCTGTTTAAACTGTGCCAGTCTGTCTGTCTGTCTATCTTCCTCCCGGTCTCTCTTCCTTTCTTTCCTAATTGGCTAAATTGACTGGTGCTAAGATGTATGGCAACGCAAACACAAAGTAAGAGCAGTAAATGCTGCAATATGCAAAGTGATGAAATCCATGTGTCTGTATTGTCAAAAGCATTTTACAGAAAGCAAATCAAACAAAATATGGAATTAAAAAGGCATCTAAAAGTGAATATGATGAACAAATTAAGGAATGCATGCAATAAAAATAAAAAAAATAACAGTGTCTAATGCTAATGATACTAATAGCAGCATATAATATTTCTATGCAAAATACAATAACTGCAGGAAATAACTGTGCTGATACTATCTTAGTTCCTGCAGAATATATTAGTGTAGTCATGGGGTCAAAAGCACGTGAAAGATACTTATTGCTGTGTAAGAAAAGTGGACTCAGTAGCTTTTCCTGTAGTGTGAATGGTATGAATCAAGATAAATTACTGATAACTGCAGTCTAGCTGCTTGTATAGAGGATATTAATAAAGAAGCAATAAGGAGAAAAGAGAAAACACCTAATTTCTTAATGCCCTGCTACCTGAACTGGATCTTGGAATAGAGATAGTAGTATGGAAACTGAGTCATGCTTTGGAATAGGGACAGGTGAGTTAACTACAGAAACATTAATGGCAATAGCACTATTTTGAATCACTGTAAAAATGGTTCTTCTAATAAAAAACTTTCTGTTCAAATGTACAAATTGAATTCAGAGGCTCATGGATGGACACATCAAAATGTGAGGTCTTAAACACCCTCTCCAAGGCCAAAAACACAGCCTGTATGGGACCAGACAACCTCCCGGGCTGTATTCTACATGGGTTAAAACAGGAATTGCCATCACCATTGGGCTTGCTTTTCAATCACAGCCTAAGCACTGGCTTCATCCCAAAGGAATGGAAAACAGCTACCGTCATTCCTTTGCACAAAGTGGATACATCCATGGACCCTGAGAATTATAGACCCATTAGCCTGACCAGCCTTATCTGCAAGGTCATGGAGCAAATCATCATGGACCTTATTAACAAAGTTATAGGAAATCTCCAAAGGCTTGACCCCCCAGCCAGTTTTGCTTTGTCAAGAAAAGATCATGCCTGTTAAACTCGGTGGACTTCTTTGAGACAGTCATCAAAGCCCTAGACAAGGGCAAATTTGTGCATATGGCCTACCTAGACTTAGCCAAGGCCTTTTACACAACCCCCCACTCAGGCATCATTGATAAACTTCCTCAGCTGGGTATCAACCCATACATTACAGACTTTAAATACTACTTCAAAACTGGTACAAAAAAATTGCTAAGGCTGCTACTCGTAAAACACTCGTCTTTATTTACATGTTGATTGCTGATAAAACAGTAATTTCAAATTGAGTTTCCTAACAAATAACTTAACATCACATAACATTTCTAACAAATTCATTCTGGTAGATGGAACAAAAGTAGAACCTCTAGCTAAAATATCCACCAAGAGTTCAGTTACTTGAAATGATGAAAAATTATATACTAAAAAATCCTTTTTAGTGTTCAGAACCATTTCACATGGTGGAAATTGGGAGTTCATAATAACTATCTCCTGCTGTTGTTGTTCTTCCTCCTGTTCCAGTTCCTCTTCTGGTTCCGTCTCGGAAAACCCTGCCTAGAATTGGAGGCGCTATCTTGTTGGTTTTCTCTAAAGTTATTGTTTTAATTGTTATTGTTCTTATTAATATTACGGGCCTTGATTCTTTCACTTTTCCTTGTTTCTTCATTGTTGTCTGCCAAATCGGCACTGGTACTCGGCCCCTCATCCTCATGTAATGAAATATGTCCCTCATGATAGTCCTCATTGGTTATATTCTCCTCCATTTTGCTATTTACCCCACTGGGAATTAGCTCTAATGGGAATTGAGATTTTGGTGGTGCAGGGTAAGCAGTGCCCAAAGCATATTGCTTTTGGTCCCTTTGCAATTTTTTCAGTTTATAATGTCTAATTTTCTCAATGTGCTGCTCTATACTATGAAAGCAGCAAATATATTCATACTTGTACCTCAAAAAGTCTACATGTTGTTTAATTTGGCAGTCCAATTGGGAAATATATTGTTCCAAACTTTAATCAGGGTAGATTGATCAATTATAATTTGTAACATACCCAAACCTTGCTGGTTAAAATGTTTGATCAACTCCTGATGAAAAACTGAACCCTGTGTCAAACCAGAAGGGTAACGCCATGTCCTTAGACCTTTAGGAACTATCCCCAATTTTATGCATTCACGGAAATATTCGATCTCCAAGCATAATTTTTTATATTTTAACATGTGTTGATCTAATGTACTTAAAAGATTAGGTAATGGTTGCTGTCTACCATCAATGTCTTCATCCATAATTTGAGACTGTTGATTTAACACGTGCAAATTCACAGAAGTCGTTAGCCAATCTCTCATATTAGGCATATGTGTAGCGTTACCCAACCCTTGCTGGTTCGGATCATTTGATGTGAGTACACTGGCATAAGTAGATAAACAACCATTATTATTATCTACTACTCCGATATTCTCTGGGGGCTGTAATTGACCTGGCTTAAAGCCCAAAACATTTATGTTTGTGACTGGTACAGTACCTGCCAATTGTACTTGATGCTCCGCTGCTACGCTCACACGATTCAATTGAGAATTTTGTGCTGGTACAGCACCCGCACCCGTAGTTCGAGCTGCATAGTTAGGTGCGGAAATGACCCTTTGGTCCTGTCCACTCTGCTGCCGGTTAGTAGGAGACTGCTCCAAACATTCTGAAGCACTGTCCACCCGTACAATCAAACATTCCTGTTGTTGCTGCTGTCTGGCAGAAACTGCTTCCAGTTTCTCACTCATAAAATCCACCTTTTGTGATAACAACTCAATGAGCATAGATAATTTGCTCATAGAGTCCAAATCACTTGTTGAATCCTTTAATATGACCGGTGTGTTGTCAAACGAGTTGTTAGCCATAGCCGTTTAACACAAAACCGACTCTAAATACTACTTCAAAACTGGTACAAAAAATTGCTAAGGCTGCTACTCGTAAAACACTCATCTTTATTCACATGTTGATTGCTCATAAAACAGTAATTTCAAATTGAGTTTCCTAACAAATAAGCAGAATGGAGGAGAATATAACCAACGAGGAGTTTCATGAGGGAAATATTTCATTACATGAGGATGAGGGGCCGAGTACCAGTGCCGATTTGGCAGACAACAGTGACGAAACAAGGAAAAGTGAAAGAATCAAGGCCCGTAATAATATTAAGAACAATAACAATTAAAACAATAACTTTAGAGAAAACCAACAAGATAGCGCCTCCAATTCTAGGCAGGGTTTTCCGAGACGGAACCGGAAGAGGAACTGGAACAGGAGGAAGAACAACAACAGCAGGAGATAGTTATTTTGAGTTCCCAATTTCCACCATGTGAAATGGTTCAAAACACTAAAAGGATTTTTTAGTATATAATTTTTCATAATTTCAAGTGACTGAATGCTTGGTGGATATTTTAGCTAGAGGTTCTACTTTTGTTCCATCTACCAGAATGAGTTTGTCAGAAATGTTATGTGATGTTAAGTTATTTGTTAGGAAACTCAATTTGAAATTACTGTTTTATGAGCAATCAGCATGTGAATAAAGATGAGTGTTTTACGAGTAGCAGCCTTAGCAATTTTTTGTATCAACCCATACATTCTCAGGTGGGTTGCAAACTGACTCATTGTTAGAACTCATATGGTCAAAATAGGGGACTCCACCTCCTTCAACAGACCCTTTAACCAGTGGTGTTCCACAGGGATCAGTTCTGGGACCCCTGCTGTTAGCTGTTCAAAATCTACTTCTGTGAAGTACAGGCTAAAACTTAAGGGCTGTGGCTGACAAAGTTTGCTGATGACTGCAACCTAGGAGCAATCACTGAAACCCCTAGCAATGTCAACATTCTGCAAGAAGGTTTTCTGCAGGCTAATGACTGGTGTCAAAGTCATGGTCTTAAACTTAATGCAAAAAAATGCATTAGCATCCCCTTTTGCAAGGTTGATGTTCCTACAAACTACCACATCAATAGCAATACCCTAAACACACAGTCAGTGGTGAGAGATCTAAGCATGCAGGTCGACAGCAACCTTAACTTTGATCACCATGTCTCCACAGTGGAAAGAAGGGCATTTTATATTGCTCATCTCATATCTAATGACAATGCCTCCAGAAAAAAAGAGGTTATAACCCCCCTGTACTCTTCTCTCATCAGGCCAATAATAGAGTACAATGCTGCCTTTGGTATGTTCCTTTCCAAACACCTGTAGCAATTGGAGAGACCACAAAGGTTCCTTACAAAGAGTCTTCAAGATCTTTCTTATGCAGACAGACTGAAATCGCTGTCACTTTACTCTGTGTTGTACAGACTGTTCAGAGGCGACCTGTGCCTTGCATATAGAACAATCTCTGACCCAGTTTTAATGAAAATGCACAGTCGCAAGTTAAATGATACATGGGTCACTCCCTCAAAGCACCTTAACATGGTATGTGACATCAACAGAACTTGCTGTTGAGACAGATTTGTCTCATAAAAGTTGCCCCACCTTTGGAACAAGCTTTCTTTTAATGTTAAACTAAGTCCCTCATTGGCACTATTTAACTGTAATTTGGGCAACTGGATGGGTAACTGGAAATTCACCCCAGGGTTACACCTGTGTCCCTTTTGGACAGGGGTAATAGGTGCTGATTTTAGTTTCTGCTTGAACCAGACAACCTTGAGAACACGGGTTGAACTTGGCTAGGTTTGTAAGGGCCCTGGTGCCCTTAGCATAGCAACCTCCTATGATCTTATGATCTTATGATAAGGCAATTCCTCATCATTTTCATATGCTCTAATGATTTAGCTCCCTCAAGATTTCTGTTTTATGAAAAGAAGGTAAATATTTGATATGTGTCCAAAAAAAAAAAAACAAACATTTACCTTCATAATGTGAAAGCGGAGAAAATACTATTTTTGAAACATAGTGTTTGAAGGTCTCTTATTTGATGCCTGAGGCCACATTTCTATGCCAAAGGAAAGGATGCTTTAGTCCTTGTTTATCTCCTAATATACAGACTCTCTCCCTGTGGGTCAGCCAAATATCAACCCACAGAGTATTTGCAGCTGATCAAATCCAACTGAGATCTGAGTTATCCCTGATGTCACTAGAGAAGTATGCAGTACGATTTTTGGGTATTTGCCCTTACATGTCAAACAGAGTATTTTCCTAGCAACCTTTAAAACCATGAACAAATTTGTAAAAAGAAATGAATCCATTGAGTTAAAAAAATATAATAAATTAATACTTTTTTCAACTTTTATGGTTTCTTTATCGTGCTTTGGACGACAATAGTGAGGTGCTTGGGGTCCGTGCAACCTTTAAAACCAGTCTGGATGATTGGAATGATGATTGCAAAATTTCCTTGAATATATCGAGAAAGTCTAATTAATGGGTGACATTGTTAGTCACCCACCATAATGGATGAAATGGCTGAGCTTGATGGTTTTCTTGGCCATAAGCTTAGTAAGACCCTATAAAAATATGAATTTATATTATGGTGTTCTCAAAAATGTGTCCGTTAACTGCACAAGAACTGTAGCAATGCATTTTGTCATCACCAACAAACTCTCTAGTGACCCCAGTCATAACAATAAAATGCTCAGAAGATGCAATAACCCTTCAGGTCAAAACTCAGCAATGCCTAGGAATCTGGTCTGATCATCATCTTGACTTTGGCCACAACATCCCCATTATCTGTAATAAAGATGACACACTGCTCAAGCTCTCCTACCTGATTCCATATCTCCAAAGTTATGCAGCTAGTAGGGCTGTCACTGTTAATGTGCTCATCTCTGTGTAGGAATACGGCCTTCCCATTATCTCTCTATGCTCTGAAAACAACAAGAAACTGAACAAACTCAGGAAACCACAGGCTAAAGGCTCTCGGTCCACTCCAACAAACAACCGCCAAATGATAATAAATAAATTTATTGTGAGCGCTTTCGCTGGCAGAAATTCTCCAGCTTCTTCAGACAAAAAACATTTTTACTGTTAAAACACACTCTTAAAAGTTCATTTGAAAACCAGGCTACCAATGAAAACCATTGATCCTCGTGATGTCATGCAAGTACTTAGGAATTTAAGTAACACAGCGTTAGACCATTACAATAACCACAATGGTCTAATTTATGCTCTTCCAAAAACAAAAAAAATTTCCATGTAACAGTCAATAAACTCTTTAAGTGTATTAGTCTTTCAAAGAGCAAGGAACACCATTGTCTCACATTACTGAAAATCAGCTGGCTGCGAGTGTCTGATAGAATCAGTCTAATGTGTAACTTCCTGTCATACAAGCTACCTTTACTATTGTCCACTCTTTCCTATTAAACTGTATTCAAGAGCTGCACTTTCACAACACATGCCTCCCTTCAGCCTTTATGTAGCTGAAAGGATCTTTAGTGAAATAGCCCCAGCTGCTTGGAACATAGCTAATAATCTCAGAAACTATTCTACCTACTTTGACCTCAGAATAGTATTGTCAATGCACTTTGGTAATACATTTAAAATGCATCATTGGTAAGGTATAGACTAGATTTAGTTAGCCACGAACCCTCCTCCATCATTTAATCATTTTGCTTTTTACATAGCTTTGTACAATTTTGTAGACTATTGCAAACTAGGTAGATTCTGTAAATGCTGATCTTATTTTTTCTGAATACCATTCTATACCTGTAAATAAGGTTGTATTTTTGCATTTTGATAAGCATGTACGATTGTTTCCTTTACATTCTTTACTGTGCCGTTGACTCTTTCATTTATGTATCATGTTATGTAATTGCCATATAGTCTGGAACATGGTTGAACAGGACCACCAAACCAGCCTATTCATCTGGCTAACAAAAACAAAATTTATAAATAATAAAGTTCAACCCAAGACTAGGACTAGGGGGGAGGGGAATTGTAGTTTAAGATGATAGTGTTCACTTAAAGACTAAGAAGGAATATGAACCTGCACGTGTCTCTGGAAAATGTTTGTGATGATCCACTCTAATGCAGTGAGGTTTTAGTACAAGTATATGGCTCAGTAAAATCATTTTCATATTGATACATGCCTAGACCAGTAAATGTGTTAGAGATAGGAGATAGGAGATGTCCCTACACCAGTTATAGTCACCAAGAATGACAAGACTATTTTTATGCAGCCAAGGTAATACCATATCTGAGAATTAAAAGGTGGATTTGGGAGTATGAGTTTCAGAGTGTGCACCAATGGTTACCCATTAATGTTTGTTGGTTGACTTAGAAATGTCAAGACAAACCATCAACTTATTCAAATGAGAAACTTTCATTCATAACAATATGACAGCTCAGCATAAACAATGTTAACACTAAAACATATCACAACCGAATCATCATGGCCTAGAAGATGCAATGCTTTATGGGGTATGTACATTATTAAAGAGGCAACACCATAATATAAACTTAAAATGGCAATGGCTAATTTATTGTAAATATAGATTCATAGGTAAGTACTAGGCTAGCTGCTCTTACAGGCCATTTTAAATCTAGCCAATTTCCCAAAAGTGGGAACCAAACCCTGTGTCTTGTAGCTGTAAGGTATTCTCTTTAACCATTATGCCAATCTGCAATAGTTGCAGAGCGTGAGAAGATGGATGCCCTTAAGCCTCTTGTGGACATGTTTTTCTGTGTTAATAGAAACTCTCCGATGTTTGTGCACCTTTTTTGTATTTGGGAACATTTCTCAGGGTTTGTGAACTTATTTCCAAGGATTCTGGATACTGCAGGAGTTCTGCCTTTTGTTATAATGCATTTGTATGGACTTGAGCTCAAAGACAGTTCATTTTACATAAGATAGTTTTATTCCACACTCTGGTGGGAATCTGAAGGCAGATTCAATCCATCTGAGTTGGAACCTGCTGGTGGAAGACTTAATGTGTGTTTATCTGATTGGACTGAGAGGTTGAGTGTGTAAATGTCTTTCATTCCACTTGTATTTCTGTATTTGGTGACATTATTTGGGGTTTTTGAACTTATTTCCAAGGTTCCTTGATACTGTCAGAGTTCTGCCTTTTGTTGTAAAGCATTTGTTACTGCACTTGAGCTCAAAACAAGTTTGTTTTATATTAAGCATTTTTTCTGCACTCTGATGCAAGCAGAGGGCTGATTCAACCCATTCAATTTGGGAACAGCTGGTGGAAGGCTTATTGTGTGCTTACTTGCTTGGCATGAGGGTTTAACTGTGTAAACATCTTTCATCCCACTTGTATTTCTGTATTTAATGACATTTTTCAGGTTTTGCGAACTTATTTCCAAGGATTCTTGATACTCTCAGAGTCCTGCTTTTTGCTGTAAAAAATGTGTTACTGCAATTGAACTCAAAACCAGTTTGCTTTACATTAAGAGGGTTTTTTTCTGCACTCTGGTGGGAATAGAGGGCTGATTCAACCCATCCGAGTTGGGAACCGCTGGTAGAAGACTTATCTGATTGGCCTTAGGGCTTAACTGTGTAGAAGTAATTTATCCTGCTGGTATAAAAGCCTTGCAGTTACCAGTACTTTGTATAAAAGCAACTTCTTTAGCTTAAAATCCTCAATAGGAAATGCTGTCCATAGTCTCCCACTGTTTATATTTTCTCAAAAAGATACCAGGTTGTGCAGAGGGCAGCACCACTGCAGGTCATATGGGGTATTACATTATTAAAATGGCAGCAACATACATTAGAATTAAAATGGCAATGGCTGTCTTACATATGCACATCATAAACAAACATTTTAACAGTTTTATTCCTAATAAAATAATGAAGAAAAGACTCTAATATGGAAACTGGACTCTGAAACTTTTATTTAGTGTTTTCATCAGTATTACACTTGACTTCTTCAGAATAAAACCAACTGAATACAACTTCCTTTTATATCCAGGCTGGACCATGTGACACACATCAATTAAAACCAAAATGTGTTTCTAACCCCCTAAAAATGATTTAAAAGTAATCAAAACACACAAACTAGTTTGCCATAAACAATTAATACATTTTCTTATATCTACATAACAATCTATTTCATAAACCCATAAATTGTAAAGTCAACCAAAATAAAAGTAAAATAAAAATGAAGATAAGATAAAGCACATTCCCTTTATGAATAGTGATGACAAATCTTTTAATACTTAAAAATCCTCGTCTTAGATTGGACTCATAGATGAAAATCAGCCTTTAATTTTAAATAACTAGATAAGGAAACTACATCATTCAGCCCTGGGGGGCTGGCAGCATAGACCCTCAATTGCCACATAAGTTCTTTATACTCAAGATACAGGTCCACAGGGCTGCCTCTACTGTTATTCTCAACTTGATCTATAGCTAAAAATCGAAAACTGTGGTGAGAAAACTGATTAATATGTTTTGCCAATGCAGAAAGTTCCTGTGTTGCCCATTTCCTTTCTTGGATAGAGGGAGGCTTCTTTGTTCACCAGTGGCAGTGGGGAGCTTAGAGCAGCCTATCTATCCCTGGAGGAGTGTTCCCAGCACAAGAATCTGATAGTCCATTGGCTGTTTTGGGCCATTCTCTAGCTCTTTCAAGTCCCAGTGTATAAAACCCACTTTGGCATGGTTTTTGCGCTTGTTACTACTCAGCCAAGCTCCTCGTGGTCCTGCAGAGTGGTGCTAGCAACAGAGAGGCTAAAAGAGTGACTGTTAACCTGATAAAAGTGTTTTTTTTCCTGCTACCACCTGGGCGACTGTCCAGTCTAGCTAAACTGCAAGTATTTCTGCTTTTTGAACTGTTTTAAACTGTTTAAAGTTGTTTTTGCACCTGTACTTTTAAAGTTTGTCCTGTTTGTTGCATTTACCTGTTGAGGCTACACACTCAAGTGCGCTAGCCTGTGTTACATATTTATTGAATTTTCCTGCTGTTTGTTGCAAAAAAAGAAAAAAAAAAACAAAAAAATTATCCTTGTTTCCTGTCTTTCCTGACCTAGAGTAGTCCAAATACAGGCTTTGCTGTATTCTGGACTTTTGGAAAGTTCCTGTGTTGTCCATTTCCTTTCTTGGATAAAGGGAGGCTTCTTTGTTCACCAGTGGCAGTGGAGAGCTTAGAGCAGCCTATCTATCCCTGGAGGAGTGTTCCCAGCACAAGAATCTGGTAGTCTATTGGCCGTTTTGGGCCAATTTCTAGCTCTTTCAAGCCCCCCTGTATAAAACCTGCTTTAGCGCTGTTTTGCGCGATTTTGCACATAGCGCAGCGCCTCTTAATTTGGTCTAAACCATTCTCGGCTCCACAGAGTCTGCTCTTCACTTTTTCCCTTAGAACTGATCTAGTTCTCATAATAAACCCCCTATTCCTACTCTAAAGCCTGGCACTTGCTCACTAAAGCAATTATATGTCAGCACTAAAAAATTAAAAGCACTACACCCTCACAAACTCCCCTTGAGCACCTTGTTCCCCATTGGCCCTTTTTTTCAATTATAAAGGAATTCACAATACTATTCTAGCATGTCCAAAGGTCAGTTGTCAATATCCTCTCCGGTCCAGCTGGTGAATCTGGGAAACTTGAGGCAATGTTACAACTCCCTCATGTACACAGACAACCCTCTCCTCCTCCCAACAAATTCCAACACATGTGAGAGATGCAACCATATAGCCAAACTGGCATAACCAGTCAGGAGGAGAAGGTAACCACACTCACTACAATTCCAGTCTCACATAGACCTACCATAACAGCAAACCAAACACATAAACACACAAAAACATACTCGGATGCTCTAAATAAAAATCTGCCTAAGCAGCAGAGAACTCCAAAGCAGACACCCAAGCAACCGCTACCCCAAAACAAAACACGTGCAACACATAGCTCACAAAGCCTGTGTGCCGTACAGTCACAACCCTTAAGGCTAAACAACACACCTGATAGACTTGTAATAGGTGACTCTATTGTCAGGCACACTGATGTCCCGCTCACCAGGCTGAACAAGGAGAAGGTCACGGTGAGCTGCCTGTCGTAGTCTAGGATCCACCACATAACACAAGCACTCAGGTCACTCCAAGGCAAGTACAAATATGACTCAGTCATTGTCCATGCTGGTGTGAATGACCTGAGACATACCTCCCTGGACTACATGAAAAGAGACATAGAGGAGCTCTCTGAGAATGTAGCCCAGGCCGGTATGACCCTGACCTTGAGTATTATCTTACCCTCACCAAGAATGATGCCACAATATGAAGACAAGATGATCAATTTCAACAATTGGCTTAAGTATTGGTGTCATTCAAAGGGGATCCAATGCCTGTCAGCCTGGGATGACATGCTCAACAAGCCATGATGCTTCACTAGGGATGGCTTGCACCTGTCACCCCTGGGCTTTTGGATATTGGCAAAGGCTCTTGCCATCCCCATAGTGCCTTTTTTAGGCAAGGCTCAAAAGACAAACCCACCTCCATAGGTATCACAAGGGATAAGAAACTAAGAGTAATGCTACTCAACACCAGAAGTCTAAACCTCAAGATGCATGCACTCAAAACTCTCCTTAGCATGGAGAACATCAATATCTGTGCAGTAACAGAAACCTGGTTCAAGGCGCCTGAGAGCACCCCAGCACCACCAGGTTATACCTCATACCATGCTTTTCGGCCCCAAAACTTGGACCAAACCACAAAAAGAGGGGGAGTATCAATATTCGTCAAAAATACCCACACCTCCAGGTTAGTGGCACAGCACGAAGCATCAGAGACTATCCATGTGCAACTAACAGTGGGTAAAACTGCCTTCCAGTTTATAGCCTGCTACAGACCACCCTACCAAACCCAGGAAGCCTACTTCCTGAGAACACTGGAAAATATGAAGGTCTCTCCAAACACCATTATATTGGGCGACTTCAACTACCCAAACAGACTGGGAGCATTATTCTAGCTCCAACACCCTAGCCCAAAGGTTCCTAGAATTTATAAACTCAGATGTATTGGAACAACTTGTTAGCACTCCAACAAGAGGGGAAAACATACTGGACCTGATCATCACCAACATGGGGACTCTATGCTCCAGACCAGAAGTGTATCCCTCACTGGTAAGATCAGACCATAAACTAATCTCACTGGATATTCACATCCCGACCCCACCCCTGCCCAGAAAACCACAGTGAAAAACTTCTCTAAAGCAAATTTCACACTCCTCAAAACCGAGGTGGAATCCTTCAAAGCCCCCAGGCCTGTGGAAAATATGGCCCAGACCGCAGAATCCTTTATAAACGCATTCTATGAACACCTTCAGGAATGCATGGATCATGCAATCCCAAATAAAACCAAGACCCAATCCTCCAAAGGCAGACGTCCTGTCTGGTGGACCCCAGCCATAAACAAACTATACAATAGAAGGAGGAAGCTACTATATGATAGAGCAAAATCCCAAAAAGGGAAGGCATCTCTGATCAGTATTAGCAAAAAATACGGGCACTCATAAAATCATCTAAGGCCAGCTTAGAGAAAAAAATTGCACAGGACACTAAGGATAATCACAAGGCTTTCTTTAGTTATGTTAGGAACCTGGGTAGGTATTCCCAGATATGCTCAGAATTAGTCCAAAATGACAAAAAATATACCGAACCCACAGACATTGCCAACATCCTAGCTGACAGGTTCAGTGCAAACTCCCCCCCCCTCCCCACCAAAAGGGCAAATATCTATCCCAGCAGAGTGCTGCCCCCCAGACATCTCAGATGCTCAGGTAAGAGCCGCCTTCTCCAAAGCAAAAAACACAGCATCAATGGGACCAGACCTTGCTGCATCCTACATGAACTCCAAGAAGAGCTAAACCCAAACATAAAACTACTATTCCATCTCAGCCTTACTGCAGGATATGTACCCAAAGAGTGGCGTACAGCAACAGTGGTTCCTCTCCACAAAGGTGGTGCCTCAACGGATCCTAGAAACTATTGCCCCATAAGCCTGACTAGCTTGGTCTGCAAAGCTATGGAAAGGATCATCATGGACCTCATAAATAAAGATATTGGGGATCTACAGACACTGGATCCTACCCAGTTTGGCTTTGTTAAGGGCAGATCCTGCCTCTTAAACCTGGTCGATTTCTTTGAAACAGTCACCAAGGCCATTGATGAGGGGAAGGTGGCCCACACAGCCTACCTGGACCTCGCAAAAATCTACAATACAATACCCCACTTGGGCATTATAGATAAGCTCACCAGCTTAAATATAAACCCCTATGTCACTAGATGGGTTGCAAACTGGTTCAGTGACAGAACCCACATGGTTAGAATTGCTGGAGCCATGTCAGACTCCAAACCAGTTACAAGTGGCGTCCCACAAGGCTCAGTCCTAGGACCTCTTTTTTTTGGTATATATTTCTCGGAGGTACAGGCCAACACGGAAGGATTGTGGCTGACCAAGTTCGCAGATGACTGCAAACTGGGCGCCATAATCGACTCTCCAGCCGACACATGCATCCTCCAAAAGGGCCTCATAGAAACAGACAACTGGTGCCAGAGCCATGGCCTCAAGCTAAACGCCAAAAAGTGTATAGTCATCCCCTTTGGCAAAAAGAAAGTGCCCACAAATTACCACATAGGTGGTAATCCATTAAGTACAGAAGTAGTAATTAGGGACCTGGGGACCCAAGTTGATAGCAATCTCTCATTTGAGAACCACATGGCCAAAGTGGTTAGAAAAACATTTTATATAACCCACCTAATCATGAAGGGATTCACATCTAGATCAGGGGAGGTCATCATGCCTCTTTACTCATCCCTCATAAGGCCCATAACTGAGTACAATGACCCTTTTGGGATGTACCTTACCAGACACCTGCAGCAACTGTAAAGACCCCAAAAGTACCTCACCAAGAGGATCAAAGGGCTCAAACAGATGCCATATGCTGCCCGGTTAAAGAAACTCCAGCTCTACTCAGTGGCATACCGCCTGCTCAGAGGCGATCTGTGCCTGAAATATAAAGCCATATCCAACCCGGAATTAATGGACATGCTGCACCTCAGAAAATCCAAATCCCATCGAGCTACACGCTTGAGAGACTTGAACCTCAGCACTGAAATAAATAGGACATGCTGGATGGACAGATTCATAACCCACAGGCTCCCTTCATTCTGGAATAAAATCCCAGTCCAGGTTAGGCAGAGTCCCTCATTGACTCTCTTCAAGAGGAATCTTGATGAGTGGATGGGAGATTGTAGGTTTACCCCGGGTATCACTTCTGTGTCACTGTTAGACAGAGGCACAGTATACTAACCTCAAAATAGGGCATAGCAAAATTAATTTAAAGTGAGTGGCGAAAGCCAAACACACTCTGACTATGCTTATAAATGCCCTAGGGCAGATAGCCTAGTATGAACCTATGAACCTATGAACCTATTATTAAGGTTTTTTTGTTGATGTCATATACATGCTGGTAAATACGTTTCCTAAAGGCATTCTTTGTTTTGCCTGTGTAGTAGTTGTCACAACCCTGGCACAAGGCAATGTATACTATATTTTTAATATCACAGTTGAATTTGTGGTTCAACACCAAAACTCCATATCCTGGGATTTTTACGCTACTTCCTTTTAGTACATACTGGCATTGTGAGCATTGTCCGCACTTTATCATCTTGCCCGTCTTATAGTATCTATTCTCTTCTTTGCTTCTTTCCAACATGTGTTTGAAACTAAGATCTCTTTTTATAAACCACCACTGGATTTTCCCCCATGTTTTGGGTGAACTCATTTTCACCTCTAAAAATAAACCAGTTTTTTTAAGTATGTCTTTTATCCCATAAAACTGGGGATTAAATGTCAAAATCATTAAGTTGTTAAAATTTCTACTTTTATTTCCCTCTGATTTCCTATTACTGGGAATATCCCTAAGGGGGACAAGAACCTCTGTGCCTGCACCTAACAATGGAAAAAAGTGCCCTGTTAATCTTTTTTCGGTGACTTCTTCCAAAATGGGGTCAATAAATCAGACTGGGTAACCTCTCCTTGTCAGCATTTCTTTCAAAACATCAGTGTTAGAATATGCTGGCAGCCTGTGCCCCCATTTTTGCAAACATCGTCCTGACACAGTAGGAGTTAACCACAGGTTTTCCATCTCGATGGTACAGATATTGTAACTTCTATGGCTGCTACCTTTAAGGTATACTTCTTTTTTGGGAAGGTACTGAGGAACAGCTAGGGGAATTTTTTCAGTTTCTCAACTCTAGCACCTCATTCCTTCATTTTCCATGGAGGTACAACAAAAAACATCAATTATTTAGATATTTGTATCACCAAGGACAGGGATTCACAGAATTTTACATCTACTTTATTTAGAAAATCAACATATTCTAACACTCTCTTACATTTTGAGAGTGGTCATCCTATATATCAGAAAAGATTGTCGGTTAAGGGCCAATGTGTATGGTTGGCATGCATGGTGAGTGATATGCAAGTATTCTATAAAGAGAGGGATGTTTAGAAAGAAATGCTGACAAGGAGAGGTTACCCAGTCTGGTTTATTGATCCCATTTTGGAAGAAGTCATTGAAAAAAGATTAACATGGCACTTTTTTCCATTGTTAGGTGCAGGCACAGAGGTTCTTGTCCCCCTTAGGGATATCCCCAGTAATAGGAAATCAGAGGGAAATAAAAGTAGAAATTTTAACAACTTAATGATTTTGACATTTAATCCCCAGTTTTATGGGATAAAAGACATACTTAAAAAACTGGTTTATTTTTAGAGGTGAAAATGAGTTCACCCAAAACATGGGGGAAAATCCAGTGGTGGTTTATAAAAAGAGATCTTAGCTTCAAACACATGTTGGAAAGAAGCAAAGAAGGGAATAGATATTATAAGATGGACAACATGATAGAGTGTGGACAATACTCACAATGCTAGTATGCACTAGAAGGAAGTAGAGTAAAACTCCCAGGATTTGGAGTTTTGGTGCTGAACCACACATTCAACTGTGATAGTAAAAATATACTATACATTGCCTTGTGCCACGGTTGTGACAACTACTACATAGGCAAAAAAAGAATGCCTTTAGGAAGCGTATTTACCAGCATGTATACAACATCAACAAAGAAAACCTTAATAATGCATTGGCAAAACATATTAATCAGTTTTCCCACCATAGTTTTCAATTTTTAGCTACAGATCAAGTTGAGAATAACAGTAGAGGCAGCCCTGTGGACCTGTATCTTGAGTATAAAGAACTTGTGTGTCAATTGAGGGTTAATGCTACCAGCCCCCCAGGGCTGAATGATGTAGTTTCCTTATCTAATTATTTAAAATTAAAGGTCGATTTTCATCTATGTGTCCAATCCAGGACAAGAGGATTTTTAAGCATAAAAATGCATGTATATATATATATATATATATATATATATATATATATATATATATTTATATATTTATATGGGTCTACTTCAGAAGATCGACAGACCATTTGATCGGCATTCATTTGGTCGACAGCTCATTTGGTCGACAACCAGTATTCAAGGCACTTAACAGGGATTTGCCCCCTCCCCAATGTTGTGCGACCCTGGAGTTGATATATATATATATATATATATATATATATATATATATATATATATATATATATATATATAGTTATAGTGTGGGAAAATCCCCCCACCTATTTTCATTTAAAAGCATGAAAATACAAGAAAAACTACACATTTTAAACGAAAATAGATGGTGGGCTTTGCCCCCCCCACCCCATAACTATATATATCAACTCCAGGGTCACACAACATTGGGGAGGGGGGCAAATCACTGTTAAGTGCCTTGAATACTGGTTGTCGATCAAATGAGCTGTCGACCAAATGAATGTCGATCAAATGGTCTGTCGTTCTTCTGAAATAGACCCATCTATATATATATATATAAACCACCACTGGATTTTCCCCCATCTTTTGGGTGAACTCATTTTCACCTCTAAAAATAAACCAGTTTTTTTAAGTATGTCTTTTATCCCATAAAACTGGGGATTAAATGTCAAAATCAATATGTTAAAATTTCGGCTTTTATTTCCCTCAGATTTCCTATTACTGGGGATATCCCTAAGGGGGACAAGAACCTCTGTGCCTGCACCTATCAATGGAAAAAAAGTGCCCTGTTAATCTTTTTTCGGTGACTTCTTCCAAAATGGGGTCAATAAATCAGACTGGGTAACCTCTCCTTATCAGCATGAAAAGCATGAAAATACAAGAAAAACTACACATTTTAAATGAAAATAGATGGTGGACTTCACCCCCCACACCCCCCATAACTATATATATCAACTCCAGGGTCACACAACATTGGGGAAGGGGGCAAATCCCTGTTAAGTGCCTTGAATACTGGTTGTCGATCAAAAGAGCTGTCGACCAAATGAATGTCGATCAAATGGTCTGTCGAGCTTCTGAAGTAGCCCCATATATATATATATATATCTATATATATATATATATATATATATATATATATATATATATATATATACATACACATAAAGGCAATGCTCTTTATCTTATTTTCATTTTTATTTTACTTTTATTTTGGTTGACTTCACAATTTATGAATTTATGAAATAAATCGTTATGTAGATATAAGAAATGTATTAATTGTTTATGGCAAACTAGCTTGCGTGTGTTTTGATTACTTTTACATAATTTTTAGGGGGTTAGAAACACATTTTGGTCTTAACTGATGAGTGTCACATGATCCAGCCTGGATATAAAAGGAAGTTGTATTCAATTGGTTTTATTCTGAAGAAGTACTGACGAAAGCGCCAAATAAAAAGTTGCAGAGTCCAATTTCCATGTTGGAGTTTCTTATTCTTTGTTATGTTATTAGTTTCATGTGTATTTTGTGTTAACAGTTTTATTCCTCATATCTTCACAGAAGAAATTGCATATATCAATGAAATAAAGAAGTATGACCTTTTAAGTTAGTTTAATATTGATTGCATTAGGGTAGGAGCCATTTGGACCAAACGAGGAGCCTAAAATCGCAGTTTTATGGATCTGTTTAAAATGGAATGTCTACCACTCCACCTTGCCTTTAATCAATCTAGTCTTTTGTGAAAAACTAATAGTAATTCCTGGTACATAGTCAGCAGAGAGATGCAGCTAAGAAAACAGAACATACTACACAAACTAAGAAATATTGTAGACAATGTAAGGAGGATGAGGAAATGATGCAATGAAACAAAAGCAAGAACAGACTTCAGAAACTACAAGTGGGCAAAGAAAATAAATGAAAAATGAAAGAAAATATGTCAGCTGTCACCCAAAGCCAATAATAATATATAGAAACATCAACCAAACACAGGAAGGAATCAGACTGCTGCAGTAACTTGACTGTATGGGTTGTATCCTACCCAGGATATGACACAGTCAATAATAATATACAGAAACATCAACCAAACACAGGAAGGAATCTGTCTGATGTTCATCAGTTGCAGTAGCTTTTGGCTGTATGGGTCTTATCTTGCCCAGAATATGACACATAGCCAATAATAATATATAAAAACATCAACCAAACACAGGAAGGAATCTGACTGCTGCAGTAACTTGACTGTATGGGTTGTATCCTGCCCAGGATATGACACAGTCAATAATAATATATAGAAACATCAACCAAACTCAGGAAGAAAGCTGCCAAATGTTCATCATTCTCACTACTGCAGCAGCTTTTGGCTATATGGGTTGTACCCTACCCAGGATACAATAACCAATCAGCTTCATAAAGCTCTGGCTCCCTCCCATACTTTCACTCCTACTGCTGACTGGATAGCACAGAGGAAGGAAATCAGCAGTCAGAGTGAATAAAGCTTCAGTACTTTCTCGCTGCTTCAAGAAGAAGCAGCACTGAGGTTCTACAGGAACAGCAATTGAACTTGATGCTTCATTTGTGGCAAATAAGTCCCCAATGAGGAGCTCTTCCACACAGAAATTGCGGCCCTTTTAAGGAAATAATACTTATTTTATTTTGTTACTAAAATTATATTTCCCCTTTAAGAAACTCATTTTTTCACAATATCAGAATGTTCCTGTCAGGGAGTACTGTTTTAGGTAAGGGCTTATCCTGTGATTTAGGGACTATATTTGTAGTAAAAGTGCACTGTTTATGTGAGAATTAAAATGTTGGGAAGCATTTTATATGGGCAGAAAACATTTTAAATATATTTAGTGCTTGTGTGCAGTTCAGGTCACTCCACAAGTACAAATATAACTCTCTCATTGTCTATGTTGGTGTGAATGACCTGAGACGTACCTCCCTGGACTACATGAAAAGAGACATGGAGGAGCACTCCGATCTTGTAGCCCAGGCAGGTATGACTCTAGCCCTGAGTAGCATCCTGCCATCACCCACAATGATACCACAGTACAAGGACAAAATGAATGACTTCAACAATTGGCTAAGCTTCTGGTGTTATTCTAAGGGGATCCAGTATCTGTCTGCCTGGTTTGACATGATTGACAAACCACAATGCTTTGCTAGAGACGGCCTGCACCTGTCGCCCTTGGGATTCCGGATATTGGCTAAGGCTCTTGCCACACCTATAGTGCCTTTTTTTGGCAAGGTTCAAATGACAAATTCACCACCATAACAGGTACAAGCAAACAAAATCTGAGGGTAATGCTACTTACTGCTAGAAGTCTAAACCTCAAAATGCACTCACTCGAGGCACTCCTTAAAATGGAGAACATCGACATCTGTGCAGTGACAGAGACCTGGTTCAAGGCTCCAGAGAGCAACCCTGCATTACCAGGCTATAATTCATACCACACCTTTTGGCAACCTAACCTGGACCGAAACACTAAAGGCAGAGGCCTGTCCATATTCATTAAGGATATCCACACCTCCAAGCTAGTTACTCAGCATAATGCATCCCAGATTATCCAAGTGTAACTAACTCTGGGCAAGACCACAATCCAAATTGTAGCTTGCTACAGATCCCTCACCATGCCCCAGGATTACCACTCCTCATATCTTGATGCACTGGAAAATATTAGGGTACTCTTGTGCTCAACGTTTTCTGAAATTCATAAATTCCAACACCTTGGATCAACTTATCCACACCCCCACCAGGGGCAGCAATATCCTAGACCTGGTTATTACTGACATGGGCAACCAGTGTTCCACACCAGAGGTCAATTCCTCGTTGGTCAGATCCGACCACAAGCTAATCATCCTAGACATCCACATCCCACCCCCACCCCCCATTAGGGAAACCACCATAAAAAATTTCTCCAAAGTCAACTTCACGCTTCTTAAGACAAGTGGCAAACTTCACAACATCCATGCTGACGGACAATAGAGGTACACCTGCTGAATCCTATTCAAATGCACTTTATAAGCACTTACATGAGTGCATGGATCATGCAATCCCTAACAGAACCAATATGCTATCCTACAAAAAAAGGAAACCAATCTGGTGGTCCCCTACCATAAACAAGTTCTGCAACGGAAGAAAGAAACTGTTGCAAAAAAAGAGTAAAATCCCATGATTGGAGGAACTTCATGGTCAGCCTCAGTAAGAAGCTGAGATCCCTCATAAAATCCTCCAAAGCCAGTTACGAAAACAAAATTGCCACTGATTCTAAAGACAACCACAAAGCATTCTATAGCTATGTCAAGAATCTCAATGGCAACACTCAGATCTGCTCTGAGTTACAGCACAATGGCACTAAATATACAGAACCAACTGATATTGCCAATATCCTGGCAGACAGGTTCATTGCTAACTTTACCCCTCTCTCACCTCTAAAGGGCCCATCTCTATACCGGAAGAATGCAACGTTCCTGTAATCATGGCTGCATAGGTAAAAAACACACTCTCCAAAGCCAAGAACACAGCATCCAGGAGACCTGACAACATCCCAGGCTGTGTTCTACATGAACTACAGAACGAACTGGCACCCCACCTAAGTACCATGTTCAATCATAGCCTCACCTCAGGCTTTATGCCCACTGAATGGTGCACAGCAACAGATATCCCACTCCACAAAGGGGGAGCCACCACGGACCACAGGAACTACTGCCTCATTAGCCTGACGAGCCTGGTCTGCAAGGCTATGGAAGTATCATCATGGAACTTCTAAACAATGACAATGACATTGGTAATCTCCAAACTCTAGACCCTACCCAGTTCGGGTTTATAAAAGGCAGATCATGTCTTCTAAACATGATAGATTTCTTTGAAGCAGTCACCAAAGCCATAGATGAGGGTAAGGTGGTCCACACAGCCTATCTATATCTCACCAAGGCTTTTGACACCATCCCCCAATCTGGAATTATAGATAAACTCACTAAACTAGGTATAAATCCCTATGTCACAAGATGGGTTGCCAACTGGCTCACTGACAGAACCTACACTGTGAAAGTAGTAGACTCTAAATCGAACTTCAGACCAGTGACAAGTGGAGTACCACAGGGATCAGTCCTAGGTCCTCTCCTGTTTGGTATCTACTTCTCTGAAGTACAGGTTAACACAGAAGGTCTTTGGCTAACAAAGTTCACAGATGACTGCAAACTAGGAGCCATAATCAAAACTCCTAACGATGTGGACATCCTACAAAAGGACCTCACTGAGACAGATGCTTGGTGTCAAAGCCATGGCCTCAAGCTCAATGCCAAAAAGTGCATTGTCATCCCTTTTAGTAAAAACACATTGTACCCATGAACTACCACATAGGTGGTAGTCTACTTAACACCAAAAGTGTGATAAGAGACCTTGGGACACAGGTGGACAGTAGTCTCTCCTTTGATAATCACATTGCCACAGTAGTCAGGAAATCCTTCTACATGGCACACCTCATCATAAAAGGTTTCTCATCCAGGAAAAAAGAGGTAATTGTTCCCCTCTACTCATCACTCATTAGACCCATTATAGAGTACAACGCTCTTTTTGGTATGTACCTCAGAAGACATCTACAACTGGAAAGGCCACAGAAATACCTCACAAAGAGGATTACCGGCCTCAAACAGATGCCCTACGCAGACCATCTAAAAAAACTCCAGCTTTACTCTGTTGCATATCGCCTACTCAGAGGCAATCTCTGCCTAACATACAAAGCTATGTCAAACCCAGAGCTGTTGGATATGCTCCACTTAAAGAAATCCCACTCCCTTCGAGTTACACGCTCTGGGGACCTAAATCTTGTCACCACAATAAACAGAACATGCTGGAGGGATAGATTCCTGTCCCAGAGACTTCCCATACTCTGGAACAAACTACCTATCTATATCAAACAAAGCTCCTCATTAACACTCCAAGAAAAATCTTGATGATTGGATGGAAGATAGGAACTTCACCCCAGGAATAACTTCTGTGGCTCTGCTTGACAGGGGCACAGGAAAATAATTTTCTTGGGTGGCAAAAGCCAGGGTATCATTTGGCTAGGCTTACATAGGCCCTAGGGCCAATAGCATAGTACCTACCTATGAACCTATGACTACTTTTCATTTGCTGACTGTGTGCATTGTAGACAGCTGCTTTATTTCAAACAGAGATATTGTAATTTTTCTATTAAATTTACACAAAAAGGGATTGTGGGGGGTAATTGTAAGTTGTGTGTGCTGTATGTGAACACTTCCATGGCTGACTTGTTCAATTACTGCTTTCCAGATTTCAGTCCCCATCCTCGGCTGCAGTATGGATACTTACTTTAGTCCTGCTGGCTCTTCTCATGCTATACTTAAAAAGAAGTAACAACACATAAAAGAGCCTTTGCTGCCACCAGGGGCTCAGTCAGTGCCTCAGTTGTTTGTGAGTGAACCTCTAGTGCCAGTCTATTGTTCCTCAGACCACTCATTTTCTTCTCTGGCTTCCTCTGGTGTAGTCCATAGACCAGGGGTCAGCCATGTACTTGTCAGCTGCTCCAGTGTCTGTTATGGGTATGGGAGAACCATCTTCTTTGGGTCAGCGAGACACTCAAAGAGATGCTTATTAGGGTAACTAGGGAATGAGAACTCTTGAGATGATTGAACTGCCATCTCCTAGTTAGTCTTCAGTCAGGCTATCTGCAAAGAAAAAACAGAAAGTAAGACATTGTTCATCTGAAGACAACGTGTCTGTTGGATTCTTAACTTAGCCATGCAGTTACTATAGACTATTAATCCTGGTGCTCAGAAATCCTTACCCAAGGACAATGTCACTAAAGAAATGCCTGAAGAAAATCTGTCAGAGGATTCTAACAGACAGAGACAGGGCTACTTCGCCAGGATATTTACAAGTTCATGCCTCTGGTTTAGAAGAAACATGCTCCTTTCCACCTTATTTTGGGGAATTCTTTCTCTCTCAGACTATTTCTGGTATTAATGATGCATTTTTGTGGGAACAGATGAATGTTCTTCCTAAAGTGAAGAGATAGAATGATATGTTAGAAGCTGATCTACCTTATTATAAACGCAGCTCTCCCATTTCCCAGCCTTGGGGGATGTGTTTAATGCTGTCTTTAATAATTCTGACTCTCAACCTTCAGTTTTTAAAACATGGATGGAGTGTATAAGGTATCTCAAACAAGATATTTTTTGGTTTCTCATCTTAGATCTGATCCAGTGGCAATATTTACCTCTTTGCCAAATGGCAAGAGATTTAGTTATTTCCAACCCTGGTGGACAAAGAAGGCAAGGTGCTGAACAAATTTGGTAAAATAATTTTTTCTTCCACATTAATTTATAGAATTTTAAGCTACAAGGCACATATGTGAAAGTTTGTTCTGTCTTGTGCAGACAGTTTGTGAAACACTCTGCCTGTCTTCCTTCAGAGGATAACTCCTTTCTGAATTGTATTGTTTCTAACTTTCTCAATTATCTAAACTTGCTTTGAAGTGTTTATGATTGTGCAGCTGTGTCTAGGGCCACTGCTACTGTTACAGTTTTGAGGTGATATAACCAAGTACATAACTAAACATTTGTGATGACGTTAACGTATGACATTTTGAATTATATACTAGATAAGGAGGTTTTGTTTGGCCCTCTTGCTGCTCAGGTCCTCAAACAATTTGATGAAAGAGGGAAGTTAATTCAGGGAGTGTCTAAGATTGTTCAAGCCTATCCTCTATAAATCTCCCAAATCCTCTTTACTTTTTAAGAAACCAAACAAGCAAATCCTGCTAATACGAGGCAAACAGAGAACAAAACAGAGATAGCAGGAAGAGGGCAACAAGAAACAAGTATTATTTCCAAAAAAAGGAAGCCCAATACTTTAGAATAGCTATGCCAGCATTCTACCCCTCTGTTTTCCCTCCTGTCTCTATCTCTCAAAATCTGTCCAAGTAACTATCTCTTTACATTCTTCTTTGGTATGTGGTAAAATTTCCTTTCAGTGGAATTCATCCTGCTTCCCAAACCAAACAAGAGTTTTTTCTTCAGGGTCTTCATCATTTAATCACACTATGAGTCATAGAACCAGCGCCTTTAAATCAAAGGGGCAAAGGCTTCTATTCCAGAATATTTGGTACCAAAGAAATTATTTTTTGGAGACCAGCCCTAGATCTCTTTCTCAGTCTGTATGTGAAAGTAACAAAGTTCAAAATGCTGACCCTTCAAATACTGTTGCATCTCATACCTCCCTTGAGTGACATGATAATATTAGATCTAAAAGATGTTTATCACCACATTATCAGAGCCACAGGTTTCAAGAAGTTTTTCAAATTCTCTGTATCTGGGTTACATAATCAGTTCTGTGCATTACTCTTTGGGTTATCTACAACTGCAAGGGTGCTTATAAAGTGTCTAGCTCCAGTCATACGTCATTGTAGATTGAATGGTATTCACACATTTCATTGTTTATTTGACTTACTTATCTTTGCAAAATCTTTTTGCAAATGCCAGAAGTCCTTCACATGGGTTTCATCTTTTATTTCCAGTCTGGGACTGCAGATAAATGTACAAAAATCCTCCTTGTCCCTGTAATGCTGGATTGTGTTTCTGGGTTGCTTTACAGACACTTCTCAGCAAAAATGGCATTTCTCACACAGGAGAAGGTGCATTTTTATCTGAAAATTTCCTGAGCTCATCCAATCAGTCCCAGACTTCTGCAATTAAAATCTCAGGATTCTAAGATTCTTGTCTCTATGATTCTCATGATTCTGCTTGCCAGGTTGCAGATGAGAAAAATTCAATGGCTTGTAAAAACACATGGACCTAACATTTTCATCCTCTAGAATTTCAGATTCCAATTTTGGGCTTTGTCAAAAAGAAACTGCGCTGGTGGAGACAGTAAATGTCTCTAAATCCAAGTCTCCCCTTTTCTCCTCAGAGTTAGAGTTAACTACAGATTATACTTAGGGAGCAGTTTCTATGGGGATAAAGGTACAAAGCCTTACAATTCCTCAGAATGTTCACAGCGCATAAATGTCAAAGAGATGCTGGCTGTGATGCATGACTTAAAATCTCTTCATCGTCTATGGCCCCCAGGACCTCTTCAGGTGATTAAGAACAACACTGCAATGATGTTACAGAAACAATAAGGGGGCACCAAATTGTACCCTCTATGCAGGCTGGCTGTGATGGCATAGGAGGTAGTTCTACAGCATTCCTTAACCCTTCAAGAGCAAAATATAAGGGTAGACAAGTTGAGCAGGACCAGGACAATCCCTTATGAATGGAAATTAAATGTGTTTTTTTTTTCCAGGGGTTGATCCACTTGAGGGGGACACAATCATATACTGCTCAGACAAGCTCCACGTGGGTTTACAGAGTGGTCCTAGCAGCAAGGAACTCGAAAAAGCGACTACCTTCTGGATTTAAGTATCTTTGCTTTTTTTCACTGGAAATAGCTTCTGTTGCTTACTTTGAACTAGACTGAACTGTTTTTATACTGATTACTGCATTTATTTTAAAATCTGCACTTAAAGTTACATTTAGTCGAATTTAATCGAATGTTTGCTTGTTTGTTTGTTTAATTTAACTGTGGAGGCTGCCCACTAAAGTGTGCTAGCCTGTGCAACTAATTTATCACTGTCTCTGCATTTTCTGTGTGTTTCTACAAAAAAAACAAAAAACAAAAAAATAATCCTTGTTTTCCCGCCTTTCACGACTAGTTTAGACCAGTATACAGGCATTGCTGTATTCTGGGCTGTGGTGTAGTTCCTGTGTTGTCCATTACCTTACTTGGATAGAAGGAAGTTTCTTTGCTCACCAGTGGGAGTGGGGAGCCTTGAGCAGCCTACCTGTCCTTCGGGGAAGTGACCTCAGCACAAGAAGCTGTAGTAATTGGTTGTTTGGGACCATTCCTAGCTCTTTTGTAGTTCACTGCTTAAAATCTGCCTCTGGGCATTTTTTTCTGGCTATACTGCTCAGACAAGCTCCACGTGGGTTTACAGAGTGGTCCTAGCAGCAAGGAACTCGAAAAAGCGACTACCTTCTGGATTTAAGTATCTTTGCTTTTTTTTCACTGGAAATAGCTTCTGTTGCTTACTTTGAACTAGCCTGAACTATTTTTTTACTGATTACTGCATTTATTTTAAAATCTGCACTTAAAGTTACATTTAGTCGAATTTAATTGAAAGTTTGCTTGTTTGTTTGTTTAATTTAACTGTGGAGGCTGTCCACTAAAGTGTGCTAGCCTGTGTAACTAATTTATCACTGTCTCTGCATTTTCTGTGTGTTTCTACAAAAAAAAACAAAAAAAACAAAAAAATAATCCTTGTTTTCCTGCCTTTCTCGACTAGTTTAGACCAGTATACAGGCATTGCTGTATTCTGGGCTGTGGTGTAGTTCCTGTGTTGTCCATTACCTTACTTGGATAGAAGGAAGTTTCTTTGCTCACCAGTGGGAGTGGGGAGCCTTGAGCAGCCTACCTGTCCTTGGGGGAAGTGACCTCAGCACAAGAAGCTGTAGTAATTGGTTGTTTGGGACCATTCCTAGCGCTTTTGTAGTTCACTGCTTAAAATCCGCATTTGCACGGCTTTGCGTGGTCGTGCGCATAGTGCAACGCCGGTTAAACAAGGTTAAACTTGGTTAAACAAGGTTAAACTTTTTCTGTCTCCGCCTAGTCTGCTGTTCAATTTTTCCCTTAGAACTGTTCTACTTGCAATCTAAACAGCCTATACTCTATCTGAAAAGCTCAGCACTTGCTCCTAAAGCATTTTTTACACAGGTAAAGCACTCTTAAACAAAAGAAAGTACTTCATTCACCTAAATTCTCTTGAGTACCCATTTCCCTATAGGTCCTTTCTGACTCACTTACACAGCAATCTTTTTCACTGTTTCTAGCATGTCGAAGGGTCAGTTGCTGGTGTCCTCTCCTGTTCAGCTGGTGAATCTGGGAATCTTGAGGCAATGTTACAATTGCCTCATGTACACAGACAACCCTCTCCTCCTCCCAACAAATACAAATATATGCGAGAGATGCAACTATATAGCCAAACTGGAGGCTGAGCTCTCTCAATTCAGTACTGGCAAGACCTGTCAGGAGGAGAAGGTAACCACGCACACCACAAACCCAGTCTCACATAGAACTATCACAACTGCAAACCAAACACATAAACACACACAAACATACTCAGAGGCGCTGATTAAAAATCTACCAAAACAACAGAGGCCTCCAAAGCAGACAACCAAGCAACCACCACCTCAAGACATAGCACATGCAACACATAGTTCACAAAATCATTGTGCTAAACAGTCACAGCCCTTAAGGCCAAACAACATGCCAGACAGACTTGTAATAGGTGACTCCATAGTCAGACACACAGACGTCCCGCTCACCAGACTGAACAAGGAAAAGGTCACAGTAAGCTGCCTGTCGGGAGCTAGAATCCACCACATAACACAAGCACTCAGGTCACTCCACAGCAAGTACAAATATGACTCAGTCATTGTACATGCCGGTGTGAACGACCTGAGACGTATCTCCCTGGACTACATGAAAAGAGACATAGAGGAGCTCTCTGATTATGTAGCCCAGGCCGGTATGACCCTGACCCTGAGCAGCATCTTACCCTCACCAAGAATGATGCCACAGTACAAAGACAAAATGATCAGTTTTAACAATTGGCTTAATTACTGATGTCATTCTAAAGGGATCCAGTGTCTGTCTGCTTGGAATGACATGCTTGACAAGCCACACTGCTTCGCAAGGGATGGCTTGCACCTGTCACCCTGGGCTTCGGATATTGGCCAAGGCTCTTGCCACCCCATAGTGCCTTTTTTAGGCAAGGCTCAAATGACAAACCTACCCCCCTAGAAAACACAAGTGGAACACAACTAAGCGTAATGGTGCTCAATGCCAGAAGTCTAAACCTCAAGATGCACGCCCTCGAAGCCCTCCTCAGTATGGAGAACATTGATGTCTGTGCAGTGACTGAAACCTGGTTTAAGGCTCCCGAGAGCACCCCAGCACTATCAGGTTTTACCTCATATCATGCTTTCCGGCCCCAAAACTTGGACCGAACCACAAAAGGAGGGGGGAGTATCCATTTTCATCAAAGATACCCACACCTCCAGGTTAGTGGTAGCGCAAAGCATCGGAGACTATCCAGGTGCAACTAACCATAGGCAAAACTGCCTTACAGTTTGTAGCATGCTACAGACCACCCTCTCAAACTCAGGAACCCCACACAGCCTTCCTGAAGACACTGGAGAGTATGAATGTCTCTCCAAATACCATCATTTTGGGAGACTTCAACTACCCAAACATAGACTGGGAACATTACTCAGCCCCAACACCCTAGCCCAAAGGTTCCTAGAATTCATAAACTCAAATGCAATGGAACAACTAGTCACCATTCCCACAAGAGGAAACAATATACTAGACCTGATCATCACAAACATGGGGACAAAATGCTCCACACCGGAAGTATATCCCTCTTTGCTAAGATCAGACCATAAATTAATCTCACTGGAAATCCACATCCCGCCCCCACCCCCTGCACAAAAGACCACAGTGAAGAACTTCTCAAAAGCAAACTTCACTCTTCTTAAGACTGAAGTGGTATCCTTCAAGGCCCCTGGGCCAGTGGAAACCACAACCCACACTGTTGAATCCTTTGCAAATGCCTTCTATGGGCACCTTCAAGAATGCATGGATCATGCAATCCCAAATAAAACCAAGACCCATTCCCCAAAGGCAGGCCGGTCTGGTGGACCCCAGCCATAAACAAACTTTACAACAGGAGGAGGAAGCTACTATATGACAGAGCAAAATCCCTAAAAGGGAAGGCATCTCTGATCAGTACTAGTAAAAAACTACGATCACTCATAAAATCATCCAAGGCCAACTTTGAGAGAAAAATCGCAAAAGACACAAAAGACAATCACAAGGCCTTCTTTAGCTATGTTAGAAACCTGGGTGGAAACTCCCAGATATGCTCAGAGTTAGTCCAAAATGACACAAAATACACTGAACCCACTGACATTGCCAACATTCTGGCAGACAGGTTCAGTGCAAATTTCTCCTCCCCCCCAAAAGGAGAAATAACTATCCCAGCAGAGTGTAGCCTCCCTAACATCTCAGATGCCCGGGTGAGAGCCGCCCTCTCTAAAGCTAAAAACACAGCATCAATGGGACCAGATGGTGTCCCGGGCTGTGTGCTACATGAACTCCAAGAGGAACTAAACCCACACATAAGGCTGCTGTTTAATCTTAGCCTTACTACAGGATACGTACCCAAAGAGTGGCATACGGCAACAGTGGTCCCACTTCACAAGGGTGGTGCTTCTACGGACCCTGGAAAGTACTGCCCCATAAGCTTGACGAGCCTGGTCTGCAAAGCTATGGAAAGGATCATTATGGAACTCATAAACAAAGACATTGGGGACCTACAGACATTGGATCCTACCCAATTTGGCTTTGTCAAGGGCAGATCCTGCCTTTTGAACTTGGTCAACTTTTTTGAAACAGTCACTAAGGCCATTGATGAGGGTAAGGCAGTTCACACAGCCTACCGTGACCTTGCAAAAGCCTTTGACACAATACCCCACTCGGGCATCATAGACAAACTCACCAGCTTAAATGTAAACCCATATGTCACAAGATGGGTTGCAAACTGGCTCAAGGACAGAACCCACAGGGTCAGAGTTGCTGGAGCTATGTCAGACTCTAAGCCAGTCACAAGTGGTGTCCCACAGGGCTCAGTCCTGGGACCCCTCTTGTTCGGCATTTATTTTTCCAAGGTGCAGGCAAACATAGGAGGATTGTGGCTGACAAAGTTCGCAGATGACTGCAAACTGGGCGCCATAATTGATACTCCAGCGGACACAAACACCCTTCAGAGAGGCCTCATAGAAACGGATAATTGGTGCCAGAGACATGGCCTTAAGCTGAACGCCAAAAAATGTATAGTCATACCCTTTGGGAAAAACAAGGTACCAACAAATTACCACATAGGTGGTAATCCATTAAGTACGGAAGAGGTAATCAGGGACCTAGGGACCCAGGTTGACAGTAACCTCTCATTTGACACTCACATTGCCAAAGTGGTTAGGAAGACCTTCTATATTGCCCACCTTATCATGAAGGGTTTCACATCTAGATCAAGAGAGGTCATTGTGCCCTGTACTCTTCTCTTATCAGGCCAATGATTGAGTACAATGCCCCATTTGGGATGTATCTCACCCGACACCTGCAGCAGTTGGAAAGACCCCAAAAGTTACTCACCAAGAGGATAAAGGGTCTTAAACATATGTCATATGCTGCCCGACTGAAAAAACTCCAGCTCTATTCAGTCGCATACCGCCTACTCAGAGGTAATCTGTGCCTGACGTACAAGGCCATGTCCAATCCGGAATTAAAGGACATGCTCCACCTCAGAAAATCCAAATCCATCAGAGCCATGAGAACAAGAGACTTAAACCTCAACACAGAAATAAATAGGACGTGCTGGAGGGACAGGTTCATAACCCAGAGGCTCCCTACACTCTGGAACAGAATCCCAGTCCATGTTAGGCAGAGCCCCTCACTGACTCTATTCAAGAGAAATCTCGATGAGTGGATGGGAGATCGTAGGTTTACCCCGGGGATCATCTCTGTGTCACTACTAGACAGAGGCACAGTAAACTAAACCCTAAAAGGGTGTAGTATTCTCATCCTAAGGGGTGGTGAAAGCCACACACACTCTGGCTAGGCTTATAAATATCTTAGGGCAGATAGCCTGGTACGAACCTATGAACCTATGAACCTATCAAATCTGTTTGCATCATTTCAAAACAGACAACTGAACAAGTTCTGCTCACAGACTCCTTGCAGTCAAGTCTGAAAAACAGATGCATTTTCATTCCCATGGCTGGGAATGTTTCATTACGCACTTCCACTCATTCCACTGGTAATTCTGAAGATTCAGAGTCTTTGAAAGTCATTGTAGTGATTTCCTTTTGGCCCAGGCAACACTGGTTATCCCTTCTTATGGAATTGGCCAAAGGCAGTTGCAGAAGCTTCCTCACAGACTGCATCTACTTATACAAGACAAGGAGAGTTTGATATACCCCACAAGTCTCAAATGACTTCAACTAACTGCCTGGATGATTGAATTTTGATTGCTTTTAGGCACCACTTTCATGAGGATGTGTTGCAGGTACTAAAGGAGGCCAGAAAACCTGCTATTAGCAAATATTATACTGACAAGTGGAAAAGAATTTCAAGTTGATACCTATAAACATGGCCCTATCAGGGATTATGTACCTGGTTCTGAAATATTTGAGTGAGTTACTTTCCTCTAGCCTGTGTTATTTGTCTGTCAAGGTACATGTCACTACTTAAGTATTTCTGTCCATGAGTCCTCCCCTTTCTTCTCAGTTTTTGGTAAAACAGTTTCTTTTTTTTTAAGAAACATCTTTATTGAATTATCACTTATAACAGGCAATCATACATTTATATAAATGAAAAAAAAACATATTGGCATATTTCCAGTTGCAAATGTTATACATAACTTATAATCTATCCAGTCAATCATTACAAAGTTCATTCAATTTCTGCCTTCTCTTAAACCTCATTCCTCCTCCAGAGCAGTATTCTGCATGTATTGTTCCCAAAATTTCCATTTTCTATGTCATTTGCTTTTACCTTTTTCTAAATATCCCACTTCTAGCTATTTTGTCTCTGTTACTGTATTCAGTACTTCTAGTACAGTTGATTTACACTTTGATTTCCATTTTATTGTGATTGCTTTTCTTGGCAGCCACCAGAATTAAACTCAGCATGGCCTTAATATGTCTTGGATACTCCGATTCTGTATCATAGATAAAATCATTTCCTTAGTTACACCAATTTGCTAACCCAGTATTTCTGTGAGGGTAGTCTGCAAATAAGTTTTAAAGTCTACCAAATCAGTACACTCCCAAAAATATGTTCCCAATTGCCTCTTTCATTCTCATCACATTTCCACCATTTCTTATCTACCTCAGGAAAATTTATTTTGAATCTGCTTGGGGTACAAGAATACCTATGCAAACACTTCCAAACAAAGATCCTAAATATTCTAGACTTAGACCTAGAGCCATTCATATAGCCCCCATTGTTTCTTTGTGGATTGTTTATCCAATTTCTCTTCCCAATCCTTTCTAACATCCTCTGATTTATTCCTATAGTTATCATGTAATATTTTATATGCCCAACCAATTATCCCTTTTTTAACAGCATCTTCATTTTGATATTCTACTAAAAACTCTACCAGTGCTGATCTTTCATTTAGGACCCTCTATTTCTTTCTGTTTGCCTATATTGTGATATCAATCCTTGACAGGGGAGGCGATCTCTCTGTAGTTCAAATAAATCCTCGGCCTCTTCCTATTCTATTACCTTTCCCTCTCTAATTATTTTTACAATACCTTGATTCCTTTGACAGTTTTCTCCAGTAAATTCCAGCCTCATCTTGCTTATTACCTGTACCCCTAATTGCAGTCATGCCTATCAGTAAAATCTTCTTTCTCCATCTCCATGATGGCTTTGTTCCTAGAGTACTTTCTGCTACTTTATGAATATAATAGTCTGTATGGTTATTGTTATTCCCCTAAAGATCTGCATACAAAATCCCAGTCTCTCCTTGTTTCTTGAGGTCCACCTATTTCATCATCATCATCATCATCATCCCTTTCCACCTTGAATTATACCTTTATGTTTGTGCTGTGCATAGGAGCCTTAACTGTGTAGCTATGGAATACCCCTTCAAATCAGGAAATCCCAAATCACCTTGATCTATTGGAAGGATCAATTTGTCCCACGTGACCCTTGCTCTCTTTCCATCCCAGATAAAATCCTTCAACTCTTTATTAATAGTATTAATAGCTATTCACAACTTCTCTTCTGGTTGATAAAACTATGCCTGACACGTGTATAAAATAAAAGGACTAAAATAATTTTCACTGCTTGTATCTTGCTCTCTGTATCCATAAAACAGAGTTTCCAATTTCTGTGGGGTTTTTTTTTGTATTATCTTTTGTTTAGTGTCTTCCCACATATTTATTTTATTTATTTATTTATTTATTTTACATTTGTTGACCGGGCTAGTCTAGCTGGATATATGTCCATTTTCAGTAGAGGCCGGGGGAGAAAAGCTCCAAGGGTAAATTACAGATATAAAAAAACATATAGGAAACAGAACATAGACATTGTTAAATACAATTTTACAAAAAAAAGCAGTAAGTAGGGAACATTAATTTAAAAATTGCAAACAAAATATCATGTAATTTTTTTTTTTTTTTTGTCAGAAAGCATACATATAAAGTTACTGTAAGGATAGAGAGGATAGAAGAGGAAGGAGTGAGTTAACCTGGGTTGGTGCAGGAGCATAGCCAGTGTTTGTTGAGATGATTTTTTACTTGTTTTTTAAAAGGTGAGAGAGAGCACAAAGATGTGAGGTCAGAGGGTAATTTATTCCACATTTTTCCAACAGAGTTGGAAAAGAGGCAATCTCCAGCAGAATTTTTAGGTTTGGTAATATTTATCAGTAGCTTGTTGGAAGAACGTAGATGCTTCAGGTTATTGTAAGGTGAAATGAGGTTAGTGAGTATAGGTGTTTTAGTTGGTTGGTATAGGATTGTATGAGCTATTTGGAATTGTTGAAATAGGAGTTGGTTAGGGAGTTTAAGCCAACCTAGTTCTCTTAGGTTCAGGCAGTGGTGAGTTTTAAATGGGGTTCCTGTTGCAAATCGAGCAATATTATGGTAAGATTGTGCTAGTTTATTGATATTGTTTTTGGAGAGGTTAGTGAATAAGGCAGATGCATATAGTAGAGAAGAGGTTAGATGGGATCTGGCTAAGATTGTCTTTGCTTCTGGTGAAAGGAAGGCTTTGATTCTGTAAAGGGAACCTATTTTCTTATTAACTAATTTGATAGTATTGTTGATATGCGTATCAAAGCTGAGGTTGATGTCAATGGTTATTCCTAGTAGTTTGGTAGTCGTTTCTGGGAAAATAATGGTGTTGTCAATGGAAGTAAGAGTAAAATTAAGAGGGGTAGATCTATGGGAAGGTGAGAACAACAGCAGTTTGGCTTTTTTAGGGTTGAGCAGTAGGCAGCGATCAGTGAACCATTGCTCGACAGTAGTAAAAGCTTTTTGTGTGATAGACTGTAGTTCAGTTTGTGTATTGGCAGAGCAGATAATAGTAGAATCGTCAGCATATTGTATGCAGATAGTGTTTGGGATAACTAGATGGAGGTCATTTATAAAGATAGAAAATAAAAGGGGGCCTAGGATAGAGCCTTGAGGAACTCCCAATGAGATGGGGAGGAGACTAGATAAAGTATTTTTCCAGAGAACTGCTTGCTGACGGTTTTCTAGGTAAGATGTAAACCAAGTTAAGGAAGGAGGATCAAGTGAGAGTGATTTAAGAATATGCAAAAGAAGTTTATGGTTAACCATATCGAAGGCTTTAGATAAGTCTATGAAGACTGAAGATGATAGGATGTAGTTGTTATAGTTACAATTAATGGAGTTGGTAAAGGAGAGTAAGGCTGTAGTAGTACTATGTGAAGGTCTGAATCCATTTTGGCAGTTAGCAAGTAGGTTACTGTGTAGGAGGTGGTTAAGGAGATGTTCGTGAATACATTTTTCCATAATTTTAGCTATAGGTGATAAGAGTGCTATAGGACGGAAATTAGAGAGGTCGTTGGACTTACCCCCTTTGTGTAGTGGGATGATATAAGATATCTTCCAAATAGATGGGAAAATTCCTTCCTGTATAGATCTATTTATTAGTATAGAGATGGGATAGCCAATAGTTTTAGCACATATTTGCAAGTATTCTGCAGGAAGTTTGTCAGCAGAAGGAGTGGTGGGTTTTAGCTTTTGAAGCAGTGATAAGATAAAGGAGGTAGATACAGGTTGCAAATGAAAGGAAGGAGGTAGATTTAAAGTAGGGAGGGGTAGTTTAGAGGTATCAGGAGATAGATGGCTAGCAAGAGTTTGGATAGTATTAGTAAAAAATGAATTAAAGTCATTGGCTGTTTGTGTGAGATTTTCTGGGTTGGAGCCCTCAGGGGTTGGTGTGATAGACTGGCTAGGGGATAAAAGGTTATTGATGCTGGACCAGAATCTTTTAGGTTCTTTGTTGGAGTTTTGTTGGAAATGTTGGTAGTAATTATTTTTGTCCATTAGGATGGCTTTTTTAGTACTGTTTCTAAGTTCTTTGAAGTTTTGGTGATCTGTTGGATTCTTGGTGGCACGCCATTTTGCCCAGTATTTGTTTCTAAGGATAATTTGTTGTCGAGTGGTTTTGGTTAGCCAGGTTGCTACTTTAGCATTAGTTCTAATATCCTTAGCTGCCAAAATAGAATCCTTTTTACTCCATTCCAAGTACTTAATTTTATCATGTCCCCATAAGTATGGGTATTACTGAACCAAATAATGTGTGGGTACATAGTTTATAGCTATAGCATTTGTTTTATTTTGATTAATTTTGCATCCTAAAAAGACTTGAAATTGTCTCAAAATGCTCCACAACATGGATATATCCTTTTCTGTTTTTTTTTTCAGGTATAAAATAATATCATCTGAAAATAAAGTAAATTTCCTTGACTACCACATAGATTATATTCTCAAATTTTTGAGTCCTTTATTTTCTTTGCTAGTGCTTTTAAATATGACACAAATAACAAAGGGGAACAAGGACAGCCCTGCCAGGTTCCTCTGTTCATACAGAACTTATCATAGAGGAACCCCCCCACTTTTGCCTCAGATCCCTGATATATTCTCCTAATCAACCTTTCTAATTTTATCAGGGGAATGCAAATGCTTCTCTTGCCCTACTCATAAAATCCCAGCTTACTCTGTCAAATGCTTTCTTTGCATCAAGACTCATCAACAACTGTGGTATTTTCTTACATTCTGCTTCCCTTTGGACCATTATTGCTCTCTTAATGCTGTCAAATGTTTGCCTTTCATCCACAAAACTACATTTATCCATATCTATCAGTTTTGGCATTACCTTTGCCAATCTTTTAGCCATTATAGACAAACACTTTATAATAATGTTTTAGAATAAAAATGAGCCTATATGAAGTTGGATATGACAGGTCTTTACCATCTTTAGTTATTAAAGCCACCACTGATTTCTTCCAGGATGCTGATACTTCTCCTCCTTTTAAAATAGTGTTAAACAAAACACTTGAGATCTTTATCGCTTTTCTTCCCTCCTTGTTTCCAAACTTCCAAATTTCCACAGAAGTGCCATCTATTCCTGAGGACTTTCCTGTAGATTGGTTATTGATCCCCATTTTCTCTCATCTCCTCCTATCCTAACTGCCAGCAACTGAGCCTCATCTACCTCTGACCATGGCATATTTAATTCTTCCACAAACATTTCCATTTGTACTGTTTCTTAATTTCCACATTCCTTTAGTTTATACATTTATACAGGTTTTCATTAAATTTCCAAAATATTTCTACTACTGCTACAGGATCTCTGTTTATTTTCCTTGTTCTAGGGTCACTAAATTTGGCAACAACCCATTCTAATTTCAGTTGTCAGAGCTGTTGTGCTAAAAGATTTGCTGCTCTGGAGTTATCAAAAATCAGTTATTTAACAGCAATCTTTCTGATCTCATGCATATTATTAAGGTAATCCCTTATTTTCTTGTTGACACTCTGCAATTGCCCCTTTTCTTGTTCTGTGAGATTCCTCCATTCTGTAATACTTTCAGTTTTGCTAGTCTCTCTAAATAATTTTTGTTACTTCTTAACCATATATTTTTATTTTAATTCTGCTCTATTTTTAAACTCAACTTTAGTTTTATTCTACTCCCTAGCTATATTTTCAGAAGAAATTTCTGTCTTCCTAATAACTCTTGAATAATTTCCACTACCCATTCCTTAAATTCCTTTCTTTTTAACAGATAAGTGGGAAGTGTCAGTGTCTCGTTTTTATTTCATTAACCTGCATTTTAATTTTAGTTATCATTGGCACATGATCTGAAATAGTTATTGGCTGCCTATCAAAACTTTCAATTAAATGCGCATGTGCCTGTGAAATATAATTTCTTTCTTGCCTAGTCCAGTTTTTGTACCTTGGCGAATAGTATGCAAATTCTCTCCAAACTCTTATTACCAAATTCACATTTTCCATTCCAAATATTTTCATAAAATTCTTCAAAAATCTACTTTCTTTTGTTATATTCCATTCGAAGCCTACCAGATACATCCTCACTGTGTTGCAAATAAAATACCATTCCCCACCAATAAGTTAATATTCCCTGCTGAAAGATGATTTCTTCCAGGATTTTCTTAAGTTCAGTTCTAGCAGTTTCAGGTGTAATATAAATACATGCCAAAGTAATCCTCCTCCCTTGCCAGTAGCCCCTTATTACTACAAATCTACAATTGCTATCTTTTTTCCCTCTTCTAAAACTATTGGAGCTCCTCTTGCAATTAAAGTAAGTACTCCCCTTTTTCTTTGACCCAGATATTCTACTGAATAACCACCATGAAATACTTTCTTTATCAGATTTACATGCTCATTTCTTTTCAAATGTGGCTCTTGTAGCATGGCTGTTTGCACCCTGCATTTTTAATATAGTTCACTACTCTCTTCTTCACATATATCTGTGAGATCATTCACATTTAAAAATAATATGGAAAGTGTCATTACGATAAAAACATTATTATTCCTACCTGTTGTTTATAACAGCTTTTTAAATGTCTACATTCAGGTTTTGTGTTACCTGCATACCCTAATGTTTGGCCAATTGTTCTTTTATACGGTTGTTTCTTGACATATTCATTTGAACCTATATCACACCTACAAAACATTTTTGTTTTAATGAAAACCCTAACAAATACACCCCATAACACCTCCAAAACCTATTAACTTAATACCAACACACAAAACTATGTACATTTATAAATAATGAAATTTAACCCTCGTAATATGAACAATTGTCCCAGTTTGACAGCCACACTCACAGGCTTGTATTAACCTATAATTAAAGTTATCCATGTTAGGATGCATGCTACAGCCTGTGCTTCTGCTTCCAGTAAGTGCTGTCTGTTTTTGTCTCATATTTATTCCTCTAACAAATGAAGAAAACAATTTGAATGCTTTCGGAAAACACACTAAACTAGTTATTGAGAGAAAGAAGTATGCTGTTCTTAGTGCCCTCTTATCAGATTTTCTTCATAGAAACATGAGAACCAGATACACAGTTGCATTCCACTACACATATTGCACTGTAAGCATGTATGTGCTAGAAGGAAACACTACTCAGTATTCATTATATTCAGTGTCCTTTTATGCATTTGTTTCCCCTTAAAACATGTTATTAAATCAAGACAAGGGCCTTAATACAGTAACTCCCCTATGCAAAAAGTTTACTTACATCATACTGTTTTGTCTAGGCTTTCTTCTCTTTTTAAAGTGCAGTGCCAACTTCTCTTAAAACTGAACAAGGTGAAGACTGAAAGAAGGAAAAAATAGGGGCACCTGGTTACTTTAGTATCTCTATTGCCCACAAAATTAATTGAAAAACCTTTACTTTACTTTACTTCATTGCATTCAATATGTGCCATGCATTATACAAATTCTGTTAACTCTTTCCTTCCTCTTTTTTTCTCCTAAATCTTCTTCAAAACATTAATGACATGAAGTAGGTATATGCTTTGGAGTCCCCTACAAGTTTAACAAAGTCAAAAAAGTCCAATATTTCCAGGTTTTCATGTTCTGCCATACTTTAGAAATATTTAATTGTAATTAATGCTTTGTAATCTCACATTTATTCATCAGTTTCCAAGTTCCTGTTTTTCTTCCTGTTGATCTTCATCTTCCAAAGCCAGTCATTTCCAATGTGCAGATGGTTCTTCTAGTCAATGCTTCTGCTTTTCCCTGTCTCTCAAACATTTTCCTTTGGAACACTGGAAAAGGTTTCAGTGCCATAGTCTCTTTATGGGCTTTAGCATCAGAAGACTAAGAAGCAGAATCCCCTTTTGTTTAATAACTCATCTTTTGTTGGACAAACTTTTGTATTTCTTCCTTACCATGTTCTACATCAAAGAATGATTTTGACTCTCCAAGAAAAAAATATTCTGAAAAATAGCTGGATACATCAGCTTGAATCTCATGCCTGCTTCTCGACATTCCCTGATTACTAGAATACATTTACTTCTCTTCTATCTGGTATACAGTGAATAATAATTTTCCACAAACATTCTACTGTCTGCCACTTTTAGTACAGTTTTGTTAGAATCAACTATTTCTGTTGGTAGGACTGCATATTACTATTAAAGGTCTGGGATGCTTTCTCATGGTCAGGTTTGGAGCATTTCAGTTAACAACTCCTGCTGTGGAATACCAGTCCAGTTGCTTATATGTGCTTTCAAAAAACTAATACAGACTGTTACTTCCAGTTTCTCTGTTACAGCAGAAAATCTTATGTTTTCCCTATATGCTCTGTCCTCTAATTCTGCCATTTTTGAAACATCTCTACTTGAGCAGTCCCATACCCAGCCAGTCTTTTCTTCATGTCGACCTCTGATTCTTGCAGTTTTATCAACTCATCCGAATATCAGTTTAAAACTTCTGCTATTTTTTCCAGCCTTTTGTTATTTGAGTTGATATACTCCTTCAGTGTGTTATTTATTTTAATAAGCACTGAACACATTTGACTTATTGTTTCCTCTAGATTACTGAAAGTCATGTCCTGCACCAAAACTGGAGCTTGAACTGCCAGGGTTTGTCCCAGCCAGTGTTTTTTCCTTACCTTTTGTGATTGATTTTTTTTTTCAGGTACTCTGAATTTCTTTTTTACTGGCATCCTGGCAGTGCAATTACTAGCCACTTACTGAAATGTATCCAAAAAAAAAAAAAGATAAATTCACTGGCTCTGTTTTTTGAGTTTCTGTTTTCATACTGGGACAGCTGAAATCAAGCTGCTGCTCAGTGTGCAGCCATCTTGGAAGTACTGTAAAACAGTTTCTTAAGAGGGTTTTATATATTACCTTCCTCAGAAACAGGTGCCCCCCTTCATGGGATCTTACCTTTGTGGTATAAAAGCTAACCATGTTTCCCTTTAAACCAGCTCATCAAGCAGATTTAAGGTTAATTACTTGGAAGACCATTCTTATTGCTCTGACATCTGCAAGGACAGCATCCAAGTTACACCCTCACATGGTGGGTGAACCCTATCTGGTCTTCCATATAGACAGGATGTCAGTAAGAAGAAATCTCTTACTTATGCCTAATGTTTGAGTTTTCTTTGAGTAAAGCCATTAATTTCCCAGTGTTGTGTGCAGACCCTGACTACCAGAGAGAAAGGTTTCTACATAGCCTGGATGTGCATGGGAAGCTCAGGTACTAATGTCATGGAACCACATCCTTTAGAAAAGCAGATTAGCTATTTATTTCCTATGATGAGACTAAGAAAGGACAACCCTTGTCAAAAAAGGCTATTCTGAAATGGCTGTCATCAGTTATTGCCTTTTGTTATACCCATCTTGTTAAATCATAGGTTCATAGGTTCATAGGTTCATACTAGGCTATCTGCCCTAGGGCATTTATAAGCCTAGCCAGAGTGTGTTTGGCTTTCGCCACCCATTTTAAATTAATTTTGCTATGCCCTTTTTTGAGGTTAGTATACTGTGCCTCTGTCTAACAGTGACACAGAAGTGATACCCGGGGTAAACCTACGATCTCCCATCCACTCATCAAGATTCCTCTTGAAGAGAGTCAATGAGGGACTCTGCCTAACCTGGACTGGGATTTTATTCCAGAGTGAAGGGAGCCTCTGGGTTATGAATCTGTCCCTCCAGCATGTCCTATTTATTTCAGTGCCGAGGTTCAAGTCTCTGGAGTGTGTAGCTTGATGGGATTTGGATTTTCTGAGGTGCAGCATGTCCATTAATTCCGGTTTGGACATGGCTTTATACGTCAGGCACAGATTGCCTCTGAGCAGGCGGTATGCCACTGAGTAGAGCTGGAGTTTCTTTAATCGGGCAGCATATGGCATCTATTTGAGCCCTTTGATCCTCTTGGTGAGGTACTTTTGGGGTCTTTCCAGTTGCTGCAGGTGTCTGGTAAGGTATAAAATGTTTTTCTAACCACTTTGGCCACGTGGTTGTCAAATGAGAGATTGCTATCAACTTGGGTCCCCAGGTCCCTAATTACTTCTTCTGTACTTAATGGATTGCCACCTATGTGGTAATTTGTGGGCACTTTGTTTTTGCCAAAGGGGATGACTATACACTTTTTGGCATTTAGCTTGAGGCCATGGCTCTGGCACCAGTTGTCTGTTTCTATGAGGCCCTTTTGAAGGATGCTTGTGTTGGCTGGAGAGTCGATTATGGTGCCCAGTTTGCAGTCATCTGTGAACTTGGTCAGCCACAGTCCTTCCTTGTTGGCCTGTACCTCCAAGAAATATATACCGAACAAGAGAGGTCCCATGACTGAGCCTTGTGGGACGCCACTTGTAACTGGTTTGGAGTCTGACATGGCTCCAGCAATTCTAACCATGTGGGTTCTGTCCTTGAGCCAGTTTGCAACCCATCTAGTGACATAGGGGTTTATATTTAAGCTGGTGAGCTTATCTATAATGCCCGAGTAGGGTATTGTATCGAAGGCTTTTGCGAGGTCCAGGTAGGCTGTGTGGACCACCTTCCCCTCGTCAATGGCCTTGGTGACTGTTTCAAAGAAATCGACCAGGTTTGAGAGGCAGGATCTGCCCTTAACAAAGCCGAACTGGGTAGGATCCAGTGTCTGTAGGTCCCCAATATCTTTATTTATGAGGTCCATGATGATCCTTTCCATAGCTTTGCAGACCAAGCTAGTCAGGCTTATAGGGCGATAGTTTCCAGGATCCGTTGAGGCACCACCTTTGTGGAGAGAGACCACTGTTGCTGTACGCCACTCTTTGGGTACATATCCTGTAGTAAGGCTGAGATTGAACAGTAGTTTTATGTTTGGGTTTAGCTCTTCTTGGAGTTCATGTATGACGCAGCCCAGGACACCGTCTGGTCCCATTGATGCTGTGTTTTTTGCTTTGGAGAGGGAGGCTCTTACCTGAGCACCTGAGATATCAGGGGGGCAGCACTCTGCTGGGATAGATATTTGCTCTTTTGGTGGTGAGGGGGGGGGAGAAGTTTGCACTGAACCTGTCAGCTATGATGTTGGCAATGTCTGTGGGTTTGGTGTATTTTTTGTCATTTTGGACTAATTCTGAGCATATCTGGGAATTCCCACCCAGGTTCCTAACATAACTAAAGAAAGCCTTGTGATTATCCTTAGTGTCCTGTGCAATTTTTCTCGTGAAGCTGGCCTTAGATGATTTTATGAGTGCCCGTAATTTTTTGCTAATACTGATCAGAGATGCCTTCCCTTTTTGAGATTTTGCTCTATCACGTAGTAGCTTCCTTCTTCTAGTGTATAGTTTGTTTATGGCTGGGGTCCACCAGACAGGACCTTTGCCTTTGGAGGATTGGGTCTTGGTTTTATTTGGGATTGCAAGATCCATGCATTCCTGAAGGTGTTCATAGAATGCGTTTATAAAGGATTCTGCAGTCTGGGCCGTATTTTCCACAGGCCCGGGGGCTTTGAAGGATTTCACCTCGGTTCTGAGGAGTGTGAAATTTGCTTTAGAGAGGTTTTTCACTGTGGTTTTCTGGGCAGGGAGTGGGGTCGGGATGTGAATATCCAGTGAGATTAGTTTATGGTCTGATCTTACCAGTGAGGGATACACTTCTGGTCTGTAGCATAGAGTCCCCATGTTGGTGATGATCAGGTCCAGTATGTTTTCCCCTCTTGTGGGAGTGGTAACAAGTTGTTCCATAGCACTTGAGTTTATAAATTCTAGGAACCTTTGGGCTAGGGTGTTGGAGCTAGAGTAATGCTCCCAGTCTATGTTTGGGTAGTTGAAGTCGCCCAATATAATGGTGTTTGGAGAGACCTTCATATTTTCCAGTGTTCTCAGGAAGGCCGAGTGGGGTTCCTGGGTTTGGGAGGGTGGTCTGTAGCAGGCTATAAACTGAAAGGCAGTTTTACCTACTGTTAGTTGCACATGGATAGTCTCTGATGCTTCCTGCTGTGCTACCAACCTGGAGGTGTGGGTATCTTTGACGAATATTGATACTCCCCCTCCTTTTGTGGTTCAGTCCAAGTTTTGGGGCCAAAAAGCATGGTATTAGGTATAACCTGGTAGCGCTGGGGTGCTCTCGGGAGCCTTGATCCAGGTTTCTGTTACTGCACAGATATCAATGTTCTCCATGCTAAGGAGAGTTTTGAGTGCATGTATCTTGAGGTTTAGACTTCTGGCGTTGAGTTGCATTACTCTTAGTTTCTTATCCCTTGTGATACCTATGGAGGTGGGTTTGTCTTTTGAGCCTTGCCTAAAAAAGGCACTATGGGGGTAGCAAGGGCCTTTGCCAATATCCGAAAGCCCAGGGGTGACAGGTGCAAGCCGTCCCTAGCGAAGCATCGTGGCTTGTCGAGCATGTCATCCCAGGCTGACAGGCATTTGATCCCCTTTGAATAACTCCAATACTTAAGCCAATTGTTGAAATTGATCATCTTGTCTTCATATTGTGGCATCATTCTTGGTGAGGGTACGATGCTACTCAAGGTCAGGGTCATACCGACCTGGGCAACATGCTCAGAGAGCTCCTCTATGTCTCTTTTCATGTAGTCCAGGGAGGTATGTCTCAGGTCATTCACACCAGCATGGACAATGACTGAGTCATATTTGTACTTGCCTTAGAGTGACCTGAGTGCTTGTGTTATGTGGCGGATCCTAGCACCCGACAGGCAGCTCACCATGACCTTCTCCTTGTTCAGCCTCGTGAGCAGGACGTCAGTGTGCCTGATGATAGAGTCACCTATTACAAGTGTATCAGGTGTGTTGTTTAGCCTTAATGGCTGTGACTGTTCGGCACACTGGCTTTGTGAGCTATGTGTTGCACGTGTTTTGTTTTGGGTTAGCGGTTGCTTGGGTGTCTGCTTTGGAGGTCTCTGCTGCTTAGGCAGATTTTTATTTAGAGCCTACGAGTATGTTTTTGTGTGTTTATGTGTTTGGTTTGCTGTCGTGGTAGGTCTATGTGAGACTGGAATTGTAGTGAGTGTGGTTTCCTTCTCCTCCTGACTGGTTACGCCAGTACTGAGTTGAGAGAGCTTAGCCTCCAGTTTGGCTATATGGTTGCATCTCTCACATGTGTTGAAATTTGTTGGGAGGAGGAGAGGGTTGTCTGTGTACATGAGGCAGTTGTAACATTGCCTCAAGATTCCCAGATTCACCAGCTGGACTGGAGAGGAGATTGACAACTGACCTTTGGACATGCTAGAATAATATTGGGAATTCCTTTATAATTGAAAAAAGGGCCAATGGGGAACAAGGTACCCAAGGGGAGTTTGTGAGGGTGTAGTGCTTTTAATTTTTTAGTGCTGACTTAGTGAGCAAGTGCCAGGTAACTTAAATGCAATGTGTTACAGGTAACTTAAATGCAAAAATGACAAACAGTAACTTTCTTTTAAGTGAAACAAAGAAATAAGTACAGTAAGTAATGCAGATATCACTAGGGATCCACAGAAGTGCTGAAAAGCCGCGTTTTAGGTGAAATTAGCATTTCAGGGAAATAAGCAAACAAACAATAAGCATACAAACAAAGCTAGATTCAGCAGGCCTGGATCTAGTCTATGCCACAGCAAACAAGGTGTACCAATTTCAGTAAGAAACAGTTCAAATATGCAGGCACTATAAGCCTTTAACCAGAAATTCCCAGCTCAGAAGGGCAGAGTCCAGCCTCTCCTCCCACAAGAGTGCAGACCATGAACCTTCTTAATGTAAAATAACTGGCATGAAGCCCAAGTGCTTAAACCAGAACTAATACACTTTTAGAATAACAGACACTGAGCCCTCAATCAGCAGTTCCCAACTTAGAAGGATGTAAGCTACCTGTCCTACCACCACAGTGCAGGCCACAAACATTCTTAATGTAAAACAACTGGTCTGAAGCCCAAGTGCTTAAACTAAAAGGCTTAGAATGAGTTACACCAAGCAGTAATAAATACAAATGAGTACTTTTAAGATGACGCAAAAGCAAAATAAAGTAGGAAGAAACACAAATACAGTAAAAGCAGATAAAAAAATTTAAGTGGAAAGAGAGAAAGGAGTAGCAGAAACTAAGCTGATTGGCCTTCTCAAATGTTCTCCCTGTACTGGGTAGAATGAGGTAATGACACTAGACTGGGAGGAGGGTCCCAGATCAAATTTACACTAGGGCCGGGCAACTGCAAAGCCACCAACTATAAAAACACTATACCAACAGGGAGGGAGGGTGGCAAACAAACTGCAGAAATGTTTCTCACACCTGAAAAGCAGCAGTGAGCCTTTAAATGAAAGTTTTAAACAGCTAAAGGAGCCTCTAGAAAAAAGAGTTTAACTGCAACAAGTTATTACAAACAACCCAACAGATGCTTAATAAAAGTGGACAATTTCCAGTTAATACCTCACACGCAGTGAAACTAGCTAGAAAAGTACACAGTACACAAAGTGCTATAAATAACAAAGAAATATCTTATACTATACTAGGCCCACTTTTATTCTCTATCTTTATTAATGATCTCCAGTCATCCATCCAAAACACTACCTGTATACAATATGCAGATGATTCTACCATAATTTGTACAGCCTCCTCTCAATCTGAACTCCAGTCTCTTACACAATCTACCTTTTCAACCGTTGAACAGTGGTTCTCAAAAAGATGCCTTCTCCTCAACCCCAAGAAAACTAAACTATTACTATTCTCACCTACCCACAAATCTCCTCTACTAAACTTTACTATTTCAGCAAGTGATAATTCCCACATTTCCCCCGACTCTACTACAAAACTGCTTGGTGTTACTATAGATAATAATCTTAACTATGATTGTCACATCAGTAACACTATAAAAGCAGTTAATAAAAAGATTGGTTCACTGTACAGAATCAAACCCTTCCTTACACCCGAAGCACAGACCACCTTAGCTCAATCACATCTTATCTCTACCCTATTGTATGCTTCCTCTATTTACACTAATCTCTCTAAAAGCAACCTAAGGCAACTGACTACATCCTACCACAATATAGCTCGATTTGCCACAGCATCCCAGTATAGAACTCACCACTGTCTAAACTTAAAACAACTACACTGGTTGGAACTTCCTAACAAGCTTATCTATCAACAACTCTTAATAGCACATAACATTCTATATCAACCATTAAAAACACCTGCTCTTAATAACCTCTTGACTCCCTACAATAACTTGAAACAGCTGCGCTCTGCCGAAAAGCTACAAGCCAACACTACTAGAATTACAAATTCTGCAGGTAACTGTCTTTTCTCCAACTCAGTAGGCAAAATATGGAACAACCTCCCCTCACATATCTCCTCTCTAGCTTCTCTTCATCTCTTTAAAAAACAACTTTTTTTTACATCTGAACAACTACTGGCTCTGCTCTTGTACCAATCCTGACTAACCTACTTTCTTCTGTCTACTATCATATTTCCCTATTTAACATTGCAATCTTTCTCTCTGATCACAAATGACTCTACTGCTACTATTGTTCTCATATATGAAACAAAAAAAAAAAAAAAAAGGGTACAAACAATGTTTTTTATGTATATACATTTTAAACTACGTAATACTCTCATCCTCCTATATTTGTACTGAAAGTATTTAATGCCTTTCTTATTACGTAGATGGTATTATTTGTTTTTATTACCTGACCTAGACTAATATCTCTGCATTTTGCTCATTGCCTGTGACATTAGTGTTTTCTGCAAATGTTTATTTTCTATAACCTTGCTTTAAGCTGTGGAGCTTTTCTCCCCGGGCCTCCACTGAAAATGGACAACAATCCAGCTGGACTAGCCCGGTCAACAAATGTAAAATAAATAAATAAATAAAAATAAAGAACAAAATAAACAAAAAACAGGATACTTAATGTTATATATTATAGCTCCATGTTTCCTCAGTGTCCTTCCTTCGATCAAGCTCAGTTTGAAATGGCAGAACACTCACAAATGAACTTCTTAGGTAACAGAAAGTTGAAAGCTGAGACAGTTTTTAAGAAAGAAATCTCAAAAGAACCAATGAGGTGCTTAGTCTAAGCTGTAGTCCAGGTGACCTCAGTCAGCCAATGACCTCAAACAATTCTCTCTCACTGAAATGCCTGATGCCTTTGGCTAAACAAAAATATCCCTGAATATGTGCTCAGACACACAGCCTCCACAAACACTAGGCCCAAATACAAGCCTGAATATGGAAATTCTACAAATATCCCCACAACTTAGAACAAACTGCAGAAATGTTTCTCACACCTGAAAAGCAGCAGTGAGCCTTTAAATGAAAGTTTTAAACAGCTAAAGGAGCCTCTAGAAAAAAGAGTTTAACTGCAACAAGTTATTACAAACAAACAACCCAACAGATGCTTAATAAAAGTGGACAATTTCCAGTTAATACCTCACACACAGTGAAACTAGCTAGAAAAATACACAGTACACAAAGTGCTATAAATAACTAAGAAATAAAGAACAAAATAAACAAAAAACAGGATACTTAATGTTATATATTATAGCTCCGAGTTTCCTTAGTGTCCTTCCTTCAATCAAGCTCAGTGTGAAATGGCAGAACACTCACAAATGAACTTCTTAGGTAACAGAAAGTTGAAACCTGAGACAGTTTTTAAGAAAGAAATCTCAAAAGAACCAATGAGGTGCTTAGTCTAAGCTGTAGTCCAGGTGACCTCAGTCAGCCAATGACCTCAAACAATTCTCTCTCACTGAAATGCCTGATGGCTTTGGCTAAACCAAGATTTCCCTGAATATGTGCTCAGACACACAGCCTTCACAAACACTAGGCCCAAATACAAGCCTGAATATGGAAATGCTACAAATATCCCCACTACTTAGAACAAACTGCAGAAATGTTTCTCACACCTGAAAAGCAGCAGTGAGCATTTAAATGAAAGTTTTAAACAGCTAAAGGAGCCTCTAGAAAAAAGAGTTTAACTGCAACAAGTTATTACAAACAAACAACCCAACAGATGCTTAATAAAAGTGGACAATTTCCAGTTAATACCTCACACACAGTGAAACTAGCTAGAAAATTACACAGTACAGAAAGTGATTTAAATAACAAAGAAATAAAGAACAAAATAAACAAAAAACAGGATACTTAATGTTATATATTATAGCTCTGAGTTTCCTCAGTGTCCTTCCTTCGATCAAGCTCAGTGTGAAATGGCAGAACACTCACAAATGAACTTCTTAGGTAACAGAAAGTTGAAACCTGAGACATTTTTAAGGCAGAAATCTCAAAAGAACCAATGAGGTGCTTAGTCTAAGCTGTAGTGCAGGTGACCTCAGTCAGCCAATGACCTCAAACAATTCTCTCTCACTGAAATGCCTGATGGCTTTGGCTAAACCAAGATATCCCTGAATATGTGCTCAGACACACAGCCTTCACAAACACTAGGCCCAAATACAAGCCTGAATATGGAAATGCTACAAATATCCCCACTACTTAGAACAAACTGCAGAAATGTTTCTCACACCTGAAAAGCAGCAGTGAGCATTTAAATGAAAGTTTTAAACAGCTAAAGGAGCCTCTAGAAAAAAGAGTTTAACTGCAACAAGTTATTAGAAACAAACAACCCAACAGTTGCTTAATAAAAGTGGACAATTTCCAGTTAATACCTCACACACAGTGAAACTAGCTAGAAAATTACACAGTACAGAAAGTGATTTAAATAACAAAGAAATAAAGAACAAAATAAACAAAAAACAGGATACTTAATGTTATATATTATAGCTCTGAGTTTCCACAGTGTCTTTCTTTTGATCAAGCTCAGTGTGAAATGGCAGAACACTCACAAATGAACTTCTTAGGTAACAGAAAGTTGAAACCTGAGACATTTTTAAGGCAGAAATCTCAAAAGAACCAATGAGGTGCTTAGTCTAAGCTGTAGTCCAGGTGACCTCAGTCAGCCAATGACCTCAAACAATTCTCTCTCACTGAAATGCCTGATGGCTTTGGCTAAACCAAGATATCCCTGAATATGTGCTCAGACACACAGCCTCCACAAACACTAGGCCCAAATACAAGCCTGAATATGGAAATGCTACAAATATCCCCACTACTTAGAACAAACTGCAGAAATGTTTCTCACACCTGAAAAGCAGCAGTGAGCCTTTAAATGAAAGTTTTAAACAGCTAAAGGAGCCTCTAGAAAAAAGAGTTTAACTGCAACAAGTTATTACAAACAAACAACCCAACAGATGCTTAATAAAAGTGGACAATTTCCAGTTAATACCTCACACACACTGAAACTAGCTAGAAAAATACACAGTACACAAAGTGCTATAAATAAAGAAATAAAGAACAAGATAAACAAAAAACAGCATACTTAATGTTATATATTATAGCTCCGAGTTTCCTCAGTGTCCTTCCTTCGATCAAGCTCAGTGTGAAAATCAGTTCCAACATGTATAAAAGCACACTCTACTAGAGCCTTGGCATCTACAATGGCATATTAGAAATGGGTGGACTCTTGAAGTAATCTAGATGCAACAACCTGGTCCTCTGTTCATACTTTACAAAGAATTGCAAACAGGATTCCTTTCACAGATCTAACACTGGCTTTGCTAAGACCATTTTCCATGAGCTCCTGGATCCTTAACCTTCCTCCTCCTAGGTTGAATAGGCTTTGGTAATCAATCCATATAGCAAAAGCCTACTGAAATCCAGAGTATACCTTAGAGTACAGATGAAACACATTTAACCTGGATTAACCATGAACAGCAGATCAGTAAGTGTTGTATCCTGCCACAAGTGAAATCAAAACACATACTGCAGTTATCATACTTGAAAAGAAGCAAGACATTCCAGTCACAGTGGTAAGGAAATTCAGAAATGTGTTAGAAATTATCAGTCATAGACAGCAAGACATTTGACCGCATAAGTTAAATAAAATAATGCTAAAAATTCAAACTGTATTATGATACATTCAGAAGGTATGCAGTAACTTGTGTTTGTATGAATCAAAGGAAAATAATAGCTCAGTGAAAATACAGTCTCAAACTGTATTTAATCACTGCTCATGTTAACCAAAACTGTTTGCCTTGGATTCAGATGCTCAAGCTACAGTGAAATTCATTGTGGTGAAGGCTCCCATATTAAAATGAAAAAGGCAGAGCTATGAGATTTTCTTCAGCTGACAAAAAGGAGCCACTCCACTGCTGGAGGTCCTGGAAAACAAGAGAAGCTGACATGTAGGTCCTACAGTAATTATAAATCAAACAGGGGCTGAGCATAGCAGCAAATCTGTTTAGTGTAGTAGATGGTAGCTCTAAGGTCCAAGATTATTTTTGTCTCCAAACAAAAACCGTGCAAGAAAAAAAATGGGAGAGACATCTTGAAAGGTAGTTTCCAAAGCCCATCAAACTAGACAGTTTCAGAGCACTAATGTAAATTTGCAACAGAAGAACATCACAAAGACTGATGGAATATGTTTTAAGAATACAATGGGTGAGGTCAAACAGAATGAAATTTAAAACTAAATCAGATCTGAATTTATTATATAAATATACTGATATAGGTGGGTACTGCAACTGATTTGCCCATGCTACATGGAGAAAAACTATGAATATGCACATTTTTTGCACACTCTTACATTTGGTCAATTGGTCCAATCATGCCTCATCACTAGACAAGGGCTAACCAGGAGAGGCCAGCATTTAGACAGTCATTAGGAGTGGTGCGAGAGTTTTCTGCTTAACTCTATCCCACTCCCTATAAATGCTTAACTTGTAGACCCAAAGGGGTAACATTTAATTAGCCTTGCATGCTGGTTGCCCCTCACTTCTACAGTGGTCATTGCCAGTGGAACAGCCGTCCCCCCACCCATCTAGCATGGGAAATGGCTACCTTAATTTCCACTAGAGAACTCATACTTTCCTGTGTGCTACCCAAGTATTGCAGCTCCCCACCCCCTCAGATAACATCCTGCCCTTCATTTTTTTCCTACACTGCCTGGCACCTTCTGTGACAAAATTGCTAAATAAACTCTTGTCACCTGAGTCACATAAAGGGCATCATCCATCCTTCTGTGTCATGGACCTCAGCTTCCTACAAATACACACATTCAGCAATGTGTTAGAATTGTGTGGGAAACACAATTGCCCACAATGATAGTGAATACAAATTATAATAAAAATCAGCTGCTAGCCTCAGCCCAACCCTCTAAACATAAATTTGATGTTCTCTGTAGAAGATGTAGTGAACAGATTTAACCATAAAAACATGAATAAAAGAGATGTAAACACTCCTGGGACTCAGAAAGGCCTATGAGAGTGGGAAGCCTTTACATGGTCATTTTCAAATGGATGTTAAGCCTTTGCAATTCTTAGACAGCTCAACAACTGAGGTGTTCTGTTGGTAGTGACTTCAGCACATAAGGTGATCCCACTGCTTGAACTACATCCTAAGGTGGCAATCTGAGGGAGCAGCTAATTTTAATTATCCATGTGCTCTTCCTCAGAAATGCCTGCTGCTTCCAACTTACTCAGCTGAGCAATTCAGAAAAGCACTTAGCAGAGTAATATTCTACTGCTGGAGGAAAAAATGAACACCATCAAAAGATGGCACCCTTTTATGTCATGGGTGTGTGTGAGTGTGTATGTGTGCATATCTTGTGGGGCATGAATAAAGTTGGATGAATGTATGTGTGCATCTGCTGGGTGATCAAATGGGGGGCTAGGTTAGGAATTAAGGGTCTTGATGTGTGTCTGAGCTTGTTAGAGCATGTATGCAGGCAAATGGGTGAGCGAGTTTCTGTGAATCTGACTATGTGGGGACTGGCTTGTTGTTGGGTGTATTTATGTATGTATGTACATGTATGTAGCTGGTATGACCCTGACCATGAGTAGCATGCTACCTTCACCTAGAATGATACCACAATACAAAGGCAAAATGATCAATTTCAACAATTGGCTAAGCTTCTGGTGTCATTCTAAGGGGATCCAGTGTCTGTCTGCCTGGGATGACATGATAGACAAGCCTCGCTGTTTTGCCAGAGATGGGTTGCACCTGTCACACCTAAGTTTTCAAATACTGGCCAAGGATCTTGCCGTCTCCATAGTGCCTTTTTTAGGCAAGGCTCAAAGGACAAACCAACCACCGTAACCAGCACAGGTAACCAAAAACTAAGGGTAATGCTACTCAATGCCAGAAGTCTCAACCTCAAAATGCACACACTCAAGGCTCTCCTCAGCATGGAGAAAATCAATGTTTGTGCAGTGACAGAAACCTGGTTCAAGGCTCAAGAGAGCACCCCAGCACTGCCAGGTTACAATTCATATCATATCTTCCGGCCTCAGTTACCGGATCGCAGTACAAAGGGTGGAGGTGTATCCATATTCATCAAGGATACCCATATCTCCAGGTTAGTAGTGCAGCATGATGCCCCAGAGATCATCCATGTGCAACTATCAGCAGGCAAAACCACATTTCAAGTCGTAGCCAGTTATAGATCGCCCACCATGTCCCAAGATGCTCACTCTGCATTCCTTGAGACATTGGAAAATATAAAGGTCCTACCCAACACCATAATCTTGGGTGATTTCAACTACCCTGGTATAGACTGGGTGAACTACCAGTGTTCCAACTCCTATGCTCAGCAATTCATAGAATTTATAAATTCAAATGCCCTTGAACAACTAGTATTTTCCCCCACTAGAGGGGACAACATATTGGATTTAATCATCACAAATATGAAGCCCACTGTACCACACCTGTTATCACTCCCTCCTTGGTCAGATCCGACCACAAACTGATAACCCTGGACATCCTCACCCCTCCACCTCCCCCAGTCAAAAAAAACATAGTCAAAAACCTTTCCAAAGCAAACTTCAAACTACTTGCATCCGAAGTGGAAAGCTTCACTATTCCCTTGCAGAAGGATAATGATATCCAGGATGCAGAATCCTACACCAAGGCACTCTATATGCATCTTCAGGATTGCATGGACCGTGCTATCCCAAATAAAACCAAGACTCCTTCCTCAAGCAAGAAGAAACCAGTCTGGTGGACCCCGGCCATAAGCAAACTTTACAATAAAAGGAGGAGACTTATACAAAAAAAGGCCAAATCTCAAGTAGAAAAATCATCCCTGATCAGCATTAGTAAGAAATTGAGGGCCCTCATCAAGTCAACTAATGCTAATTTTGAAAAGAAAGTTGCCAAGGATAACCATAAGGCCTTCTATGGCTATGTCAAAAACCTAAATGGCAATGCTCAGGTATGTTCTGAGCTAGTACAAAATGGAACAAAATACACTGATCCTTCTGACATTGCCAACATCTTGGCTGACAGGTTCAGTGCAAATTCCCTCCCCCCCACCATCTACAGGGCCTATTATCATTCCAGGGGATTGTGTAAGTCTAATTATTGCTGATACGTTGGTTAACAAAGCTCTATCTAAAGCTAAAATCACTGCCTCCATGGGACCAGATGGTGTCCCAGGCTGTGTCATACACGAGCTCCAAAAGGAATTAACCCTGCATCTTAATACCCTGTTCAGTCTCAGCCTCTCCACAGGATATGTGCCCAGAGAATGGCGCATGGCAACGGTGGTCCCGCTACACAAGGGTGGGGCCACAACTGACCCTGGGAACTACTGACCAATAAGCCTGACCAGTCTGATCTGTAAGGCTGTGGAGCGAATCATTATGGAACTCATAAATGGAGAGATTGGGAACCTCCAGACGCTGGACCCCACACAGTTCGGCTTTGTCAAGGGCAGATCATGCTTCCTGAACCTGGTGGATTTCTTTGAGACAGTTACTCAGGCTATAGATAAGGGAAAGGAGGTACACATGGCTTACCTTGACCTTGCTAAAGCATGTGACACCATTCCCCATTCAGGTATTATTGATAAGCTCACCAGACTGGGCATAAACCCTTACGTCACAAGATGGATCACAAACTGGCTCTCAGACAGATCCCATAAAGTAAGAGTAACGGGATCTATGTCCGAATCCAGACCAGTAAAGAGTGGTGTGCCTCAGGCCTCTGTCTTGGGGCCCCTCCTGTTTGGCATATACTTCTCAGAAGTACGGACAAG